>NW_011920928.1:0-4278 GCF_000151845.1 Pteropus vampyrus
AAATCAAAAGAAAAACACATTCTTAGCAATAAACTAAAGAGAGACTTTTTATTATAATAAGTCTTTCTGTAAAAAAAAAATAAAAAGAATACACTGTCATTAATGACCAGGTGGAGAATAGTCCATCAAGACACTATGAACGACCAAGGTGACAAAGCATCTCAGAAAGAAAAAATCGCCAGAAAATAAGCTTAAAGACATAGGAATATATATGACTTAAATGACAGAGAAATCAGGATTGTACTTCTGAAAAAACTCAATGAGATCCAAAATGATTCATATCAACAATTCTAGGAATTGAAAAAACAACTAGATTAGCAGAATGAGTTTTTTTTAGCAAGGAGATTGAAATACTAAAAAAGAACCAATTAGAACTTCTGGAGGTGAACAACATGCTACACGATATGAAGAATGAAATAGCAAGCTTGGGAAATAGAGTTGACCAAAAGGAGGAAAGGATCAGTGATATTAAAGACTGAAATCTAGACATATTTTAGAAGAAAGAAGAGAGAGACTGAATAATGAAAAGTAATGGAAGAGAAATACAAGAACTAGCTGACACCATAAGAATAATGGGCATTCACAAAGGGAAGGAAAAGGAGCAGAGATTAGAAAGCATTTTCAGACAAATAGTTGAAGAGAATTTTCCAAATCTAAGGAATGAGTTGGAGCTTGGAATACAAGAAGTCAACAGAACACCTAATTATCTCAACCCAAAAGGCCTTCTCCAAGACACATTATATTAAATTTATCAAAAATCAATGACAAAGAATTCTCAGGGCAGCCAGAGGAAAAAAGACGGTAACTTATAAAGGAAAACCCATTAGATTCTCATCAGACTTCTCAGCACAAAGCTTACAAGCAAGAAAGGAGTGGGATCAAATGTTCAAACTATTAAATGAAAGGAACTACCAGCCAAGAATAATGTATCCAGCAAAGCTCTGCTTTAGATATGAAGGAGAAATAAAGTCCTTTCCAGACATAGAAAGATTGAGGAAATTCTCCATTACGAGGCCTGCATTGGAGGAAATACCAAAAGGGGTCAACTCACCTAAAACAAAATGAAAAAAAAAAAAAAAACAAAACTATGAGTATGGTGACTAGAGGAAGAGGAGTGCAACCTTTATTAACACAGGGCATTGTAAGCTTAAACAGTAAGAAGAGATTTGCTATTGTAAGATAGTAATGAAAGTTCTGCATACATAGGGACAAACTGAGACAACAATAACAGAAAAGGGGAGGATTCAAAGATCCCAATTCGCAAAGGGAAATGGAGATGAGGCACACACAGAAGAAAATGGACACACACACACACACACACACACACACACACACACACACACAACTATCCTCTACATATTCATAATGGTAATCACATGCGAAAGATCCAGAACTGAAGTGCACAACATAAAACAACAAGGACCAGAGAGAAAATCCACAAACCCAATGAAATTTAAAAAACAGAAATGCAAAAACAAGGAAACAATGGAAACACCAAACTACCAGAAAGCAAAAGATAAAATGGCTACAGAAAAACCTCATATTTCAATAATCACCCTAAATGTAAATGGACTGAACTCATTAATAAAAAGGCACAGAGTTGCAGATTGGATCAAAAACCAAAACCCAACCACATGTTATCACCAGGAGACACATCTCAGTTCCAAAGACAAATATAGATTCAGATGAACATGATACTCCAAGCAAATGGCATTCAGAGAAAAGTGGGAGTACTAATATCAGACAAAATAGAATTCAAAATAAAAAAGGTAAAGAAAGATACTAAGGGATACTTCATAATGATAAAGGATTTATGCACTAAGAAGACATAACACATATTAATATCTATGCTCCCAGTCAGAGAGCCTTGAAATATATAAAGCAATTACTACCAGAACGAAAGGGAGAAACAGACCAAAACACTATCATAGTAGGGGACATAAATACCCCACTGTCGGACATGGACCGATCATCCAACAGTAAATCAATAAGGAAATAACACCCTAAAATGACACTTTAGACCAACTGGACATAATGACATTTACAGAGCCTTCCATCCCAAAACAGCTGCTTATACATTCTTCTCTAGTGCACATGGAACATTCCCAAGGATTGACCACATACTGGGAACACAGATAGCCTCAACAAATATAAGAATATTGAAATCATACCAACCATATTTTCTAATCATAATGCTTTGAAGCTGGAGATCAACTGCAGAAAGAAAGTGGGAAGATTCACAAATACATGGAGATTAAACAACATGCTACCGAAGAATGACTAAGAAAGAGAAGAAATAAAATAGGGATCAAGAGATACATAGAAACGAATGATAGTACAATATATCAAAACATTTGGGAAACGGCAAAAGCAGTCATAAGAGGAAAGTTCATATCATTACAGGCCTATCTTGAAAAACAAGAATGAGGCCAAATAAACAACCTAAAGCTTCATCTTAAAAAACTAAAGAAAGAAGAACAGATGAAGCCTAAAATCAGCAGGAGGAAAGAAAGAATTGAAATCAGAGCAGAATTGAATGAAACTGAAAACAAAAAACAATAGAAAAATAAACGCAACAAAGAGCTGTTGTTTTTTTTTTTTTTGAGAAGCTTAATAAAATTGAGAAACACGTGGCTAGACTACTAGAGAAAAAAGAGAAAGGACACAAATAAGCAAAATCAGTGACAAAAAAAGGGAAATTATGACAGACAATGCAGAAATACAATTGATAATATATCAATACTATGAAAAAGTATATAATGACAAATTTAATAACCTAAAAGAAATGGACAAGTACGTAGAAAGGTACAAACTTCCTAGACTGAATCAAGAAAAACTAAACATACCTATCAGCAGTATGGAAATTGAAACAATATTCAAAAACCTACCAAAAAGGAAAAGTCCAGGACCAGATGGCTTCACCAGTGAATTCTATCAAACATTCAAAGAAGATGTAATACCTATTCTCCTCAAACTCTTCCAAAAAAGCAAAGAGGAGGCAATACTTCCTAACTCATTTTATGAGGCCAATATTACTCTGATACCAAAACCTGGTAAAGATAACACAAAAAAAGAAAACTATAGACCGATATCTCTCATGAACACAGATGCGAAAATCCTAAATAAGATACTAGCGAACTGAATACAGCAATATATTAGAAAGATTATTCACCACGATCAAGTGGGCTTCATCCCAGGGGCACAAGGATGGTTCACCATACGCAACTCGATTAATGTGATACACCACATAAACAAATTAAAAAGTAAGAATCATACGATCATATCAACAGATGCAGAAAAAGCTTTTGACAATATACAGCATCCAATTATGATCAAAACACTTAACAAAATCAGTATAGAAAGAAAGTACCTTAATATAATAAAGGCTATATATGACAAGCCCTCAGCCAACATTATATTTAATGGTGAAAAACTAAGATCAGGAACAAGGCAAGGCTGTCTACTATCACCACTGTTATTCAATATGACATTGAAGTTCCTAGCAAGTGCAATCAGACAAGAGAAGATATCAAAGGCATCCAAATAGGAAACGAAGAAGTCGAACTCTCACTATTTGTGGATAACATGATTCTCTATATAGAAAACCCTAAAGACTCCACAAAAACACTACTAGAAACAATAAGCAAATACAGTAAAGTTTCTGGATATAAAATCAATTATAAAAAATCCATATCATTCCTATACTCTAATCATGAAGTGTCAGAAAAGGAATTGGAAAAAATAATTCCTTTTGCAATTGCAACAAAAAGAATAAAATACCTAGTAATGAATCTAATGAAACATGTGAAGAACCTACATAATGAAAACTACAAGACCCTATTTAAAAAATATCAAAGAAGATACAAAGAAATGGAAAGATATTCTGTGTTCTTGGGTTGGAAGAATCAACATAGTTAAAATGACCATATTACCTAAAGCATTATACAGATTTAATGCAAGTCCCATCAAAATCCCATTGGCATTTTTTTTTAAAGAAATAGAACAAAAATCATCAGAATTGTATAGAAGTTCAAAAGGCCCCAAATTGCCAAAGCCATCCTGAGAAAAAAGAACAAGGCTGGAATCATCACTCTGCCTGACTTCAAATTATACTACAAAGTGACAGTCATCAAAACGGCATGGTATTGACAGAAAAACAGACACAGAGACCAGGGGAACAGAATCGAGAGGCCAGAAGTAAACTCATTTTTTAAATGGGCAAAAAATTTTTGACAAAAAGGCCAAAACATGCAGTGGAGAAAGTTTCTTCAATAAATG
>NW_011920929.1:0-1136 GCF_000151845.1 Pteropus vampyrus
GTCAACGAGGTAAAGACACAACCAGAATGGGTAAAATATATTTGCAAGCATCACTTCTGATAAGGGCGTAATATGCAAAATACACAAAGAACTCATATAACTCAAAAACAACAAAAAAACAAATGATCCAATCCATAAATGAGCAGAGAACCTGAACAGACACTTCTCCCTAGAGGACATATAAATGGCCAACGAATATTTGAAAAGATGCTCAATATCGCTAGCTATTAGGAAAATGCAAATCGAAACCACAATGAGATACCTTCTCACACCTGTTAGAATAGCTATAATCAACAAGACAAGTAATAACAAATGTTGGAGAGGATGCAGAGAAAAAATAACCCTCATACATTGCTGGTGGGACTGCAAAGTGGTACAACCAGTATGAAAGACAGTATGGAAGTTTCTCAAAAAACTAAGAATTGATCTACCATATGATCCAGCAATCCCTCTACTGGGTATTGATCCCAAAGACTTGAAAACCCATATCCGAAAAGATATTTGCACACCGATGTCCATAGCAGCATTATTCACAGTGGCCAGGACATGGGAGCAACTGAAGTGTCCTACAATAGACGATATAAACCTAAAAGCAACAAATGAACAGGACAAACAAACAGAGACTCATGAACATGGACTATAGACTAGTGGTTACTAGATGGTGGGGGGTGATGGGGTGGGGAGGTAGACGTGGTAAAGGGGGTCAAATATAGTGGGGTAGGGTGAGGGTGCATTGTGTAAAGGGGATCAAATATATGGTAGCTGAAGGAAACTAGACTTTGGGTGGTAAACACACAATAGAATATACAGATGTCAAATTATAAAAATTATGAAATTCATGAAAATTATGAAAATTATATAATTGTATTAACCAATGTTACCCCAATAAACTTAATTTTTAAAAAAGTTAAAAATAATGTTATTATATAACCCAGCATTTGAATTCCTAGATATATATCAAAGAAAACTGAAAATACAAACACACACACACACATACACACACACACACACACACACACACACACACACACACACACAACTTGGACACAAATGTTCATAGACGAATTATTCAAAAAAGCCAAAGTGGAAACAACTCAAATGTCTATCATCAGTGGATCAATGGATAAACAAGATGA
>NW_011920930.1:0-4272 GCF_000151845.1 Pteropus vampyrus
TGATATTTCTGAAAAACTCAGTGAGTTCCAGTACGAGACATATCAAAGATGTCGGAAAATTTAAAAAAAAAAAAAACAGATGAGCAGAGCAAGGACATTGAAATCCTCAAGAAGGACAGAATAGGTCTTCTGGAGATAAAGGAAAAAAAAAAACACTGCAAGAGTTGAAAATAAAACAGCAAGCTTGGGAAATAGAGTCGACCAAATGGAGGGAAGAATCAGTGATATCGAAGACGAATCTAGAAATAAATCAGAAGGAAGAAGAGAGAAACCGAAGAATGAAAAATAATGAAGGAGAAATTCAAGAACTAGCTGATAACATCAGGAGAGGAAACATAAGAAGGCAAGGAAAAGGAAGAGAGATTAGAAAGCATTTTCAGACAAAAAGTTGAGAATTTCCCAAATCTAAGGAATGAGCTGGAACTTGGATTTCAATAAGTCAACAGAACACCCAATTATCTCAAGCCAAAACGGCCTTCACCAAGACACATTGTATTAAAATTATCAAAAATCAATGACAAAGTCAGAATTCTCAAGGCAGCCAGGGAGAAAAAAACGGTAACTTATAAAGGAAAACCCATTCGATTATCATCAGACTTCTCAGCACAACATTACAAGCCAGGAAGGAATGGAACCAAAAATTAAAGCTATTAAGTGAAAAGAACTAGCAGCCTAGAATAATGTATCCAGCTAAGCCCTCCTTTAGATATGAAGAAAATAAGACTTTTCCAGACATACAAAAATTGAGAGAATTCTTCACTATGAGGCCTGCACTATAGGAAATACTGAAAGGGGTCAACTCACCTAAAACAAAATAACAAAACAAAATACATAATTAGGAGATAAGTGGCTACCAGGCAAATAAGAGCAAAGGAATGCAACCCTTACTAAGAACAGGGCGTTATAGCTTAAATAATAAGAAGTGCATTATAATGAGACAGTAATGTACATTCAGCATACATAGGAACAAATTGAGATAACAATGACTGAAAAGGGGGGAGATTCAAATCCAGATACGCAAAGGGGAATGGAGATAAGGCGCAAGCAGAAGAAAATGCACAACTATATATATATATATATATATATATATATATATATATATATATATATATATATACACACACACACACACACATATATATATATATACCCTTTACATATTCATAATAGTAACCACACACCAAAAATTCAGAACCAAAGTATATAACATAAAACAAGAAGGACCAAAGGGAAAACTCACAAAAACCAACCAAAATAAAGAAAACAGAAGCAATGAAATACTGAGCTAGCAGAAAGCAAAAGATAATATGGCTATAAGAAGACCTCGTATTTAATAATCACCCTAAATGTAAATGGAACGAACTCACCAATAAAAAACACGGAGTTGCAGAATGGATCAAAAATAAAACTCAACCATATGCTATCTCAGCTGCAAAGACAAAATGTAGACTCAAAATGAAAGGATGGAAAATGATATTTCAAGCAAATGGCATTCAGAGAAAAGCGAGAGTAGCAGTACTAATATCAGACAAAATACTCTTCAAAATAAAAAAGGTAAAGAAAGATACTGTGATGACACATCATAATGATAAAAGGAATTATGCACTAAGAACACATAACATTATTAATATCTATGTTATCTATGTTCTTAATCAGGGAGCCCCGAAATATGTAAAGCGATTACTAACAGAACTAAAAGGAGAAACAGACCAAATCACTATCATGGTAGTGGACTTAAATACCCCACTGTCGGATATGGACAGATATCATCCAAACAGAAAACCAATAAGGGAATAACATCCTTAAATGACGCATTAGTCCAACCGGACTTAATTGACATTTACAGAGCCTTCCATCCCCAAAAAAGTTGCGTATACATTCTTCTTTAGTTCACATGGATCATTCTCAAGAATCAACCACATACTGGGACACAGAGATAGCCTCAACAAGTATAAGAAGGTTGGAATCATATTAAACATATTCTCTGATCATAATGCTTTGAAATTAGAGATCAACTGCAGAAAGAAATAAAAAGAACCACAAACACATGGAGATTAAACAACATGCTACTGAAGAATGACTGGGTCAGAGAAGAAATAAAAAGAGAGATCAAGAGATACATAGAAACAAATGATAATGATAGTACAACATATCGAAACTTTGGGGACACAGCAAAGGTGGTCATAAGAGAAAATTTCTATCATTACAGGCCTATCTCTAAAAATAAGAAAGAGCACAAATAAAGAATCTAATGCTTTATCTTAAAAAACTAGAAAAAGTAGAACAAATGAAGCCTAAAGTCAGCAGAAAGAAATATATCATCAAAATTAGAGCAGAAAGGAAAGAAATTGAAAACAAACAAAAAAATGATAGAAAAAATAATTGCGAAAAAGAGCTGCTTCTTTGAGAAAGTTAATGAAATCGACAAACTCCTGGCTAGACTCACTAAAGAAAAAAGAGAAAGGACACAAATGAACAAAATCAGGGATGGAAAAGTGAAATTATGATACATATTGCAGAAATACGAAAGATCATACAAGAATACTATGAAAAAGTATATAACACCAAATTTAATACCCTAGAAGTAATGGACCGGTATTTAGATAAATATAAACTTCCTAGACTGAATCAAGAAGAACTGGAAAATCTAAAAAGATCAATCAGCAGTATGGAAATTGAAACAATTATCAAAAACCTACCAAAAAGTAAAAGGGCCAGATGGCTTCCCCAGTTAATTCTACCAAACATTCAAAGAAGATTTAATACCTATGCTCCTCAAACTCTTCCAAGAAATCAAAGAGGAGGCAATACTGCCCAACACATTTTATGAGGCCAATATTATTCTGATACCAAAACCTGATAAAGATAACACAAAATAAAGAAAACTGCACACCAATATCTCCCATGAACACAGAAGCAAAAATCCTAAATAAGAAAGATACAGAGAACTGAATATAGCAACATATTAAAAAGATTATACACCACAATCAAGTGAGCTTCATTTAACAGGAACAGGGATGTTTCTTCATATGCAAGTCCACTAACGTGATACACCACATGAACGAATTAACAAATAAGAATCCTATGATCAGATCAAAAGGCAGAAAAAGCCTTCAACAAGATACAGCACCCATTTATGGTCAAAACACTTAACAAAATTGGTATAGAAGGAAAGTACCTTAACACAATGAAAGAAAGCCATATATAACGAACATTCAGTCAACATAAATATATGGGAAACGTTCAGGCAAAAGTATACCGAATGTTGAAAAACTAAAAACCTTCCCTCTAAGATCAGGAACAAGGCAAAGCTGACCACTATCGCCACTGTTACTCAATATAACATTGGAGGTTCCTGCAAGTGTAATCAGGCAAGAGAAAGATATAAAAGTTATCCAAATAGAAAACGAAGAAGTCATACTGTCACTATTTGCGGATGACATGATTCTCTATATAGAAAACCCTAAAGACTCTATGGAAAACTACTAGAAACAATAAGCAAATACAGTAAAATCTCTGTGTACAAAAGCAATATTCAAAAATCCATAGTGTTTCTATACTCTAAAAATGAAGTGTCAGAAAAAGAAGTAGAAAAATAATTTCTTTTGCAATTGCAACGAAAAGAATAAAATACTTAGTAATAAATGTAATAAAATATGTGAAGGACTTATATAATAAAAACTATAAGACCCTATTAAAAGAAATCAAAAAAGATACAAAGCAATGGAAAGATATTCCATGTTCATAGATTGGAAACATCAACATAGTTTAAGCGACCATATGACCTAAAGCATTATAGAAATTCAATGCAATCCCCTTCAAACTTTCATCGACATTTTTAAAGAAATAGAAAAAAATATATCAGATTTGTATGGAAGCAGAAAATACCTCAAACTGCCGAAGCCACTCTGGGAAAATAGAACGAGACTGGAGGCATCACTCTGCCCGACTTCAAATTATACTACAAAGTGACAATAATCAAAATGGCATGCTATCGGCAAGAAAAACAGACGTGAGGTCCAACAGAACAGAATCCAGAGTCCAGAAGGAAACGTATATTTATATGGGCAAATAATTTTCTACAAAAAAGCCAAAGACATACAGTGGAGAAAGGAAAGCCTCTTCAATATATAGTTCTGGGAAAACTGAAAAGCCACCTCCAAAAGAATGAAACTAAACTGTTTTCTATTACCACACACCAAAATTAACCCAAAATGGATTAAGGACCTGAATATAAGAGCTCAAACAATAAAATGCATAGAAGAAATCATA
>NW_011920931.1:0-4266 GCF_000151845.1 Pteropus vampyrus
GAGTCACTTCCAGAGCATCGTAATGCCTAGCGGTCCATTCACCCCAGCGAGTGGGTCTTCTCTGCTAAGACCCAAAATCATAGAGCAAAAAAGTGCCAGATCTCTGCCCCTTGTCTCAATGCGAACCCCATGACCAACAGCAAAATAACGCTGGTGTTTCATGCCACTAGTTTGAACGGTTAGTTTAAATACCTTTTTTTTTTAATACTAAAAGAAATAAGAATAACACCCCTGTAGAAAAGTCAAAAGGTGCTATAGAACATACATGAAAATCTGAGTGTTCTCCTTTCTACTTTCTGTAGCCTTCTTGCTTGACCTCTGGACTTAATGGGTCTCTTTCTGTATGTTCTTTGAGATTTATTAATTGAACAACCAGATAGCACTGATACTGTCACATGTCTCTAAGGAATTTCCCTAAGTTTTCTCATTGAATCTCCAGTGACCATGAACACACAGCGAGGGGATGGCTGGAAGGGAGTCCTCTGCTTCACACTGTTCTCCAAACTGGGTTCTAAATTCTGCACAGTACTGCATTTGAATGTTGATTCTCCAATCACAGGGACACATTGTTGTGAATATACTTCCTAATTCTTCATTTTTCCCTCAATGTCATTGTCTACACACACACACACACACACGCATAGAGACACATAAACATTTTTCTATCAATCTAGGATCGTTAAAGTTCCTAGATTGATAGAAAAATGTTTGTGTGTCTCTATAACAGGTAACAATGTTGTGACCGAAATAACCAGGCCCAACTCGAGTGCTCTAATCCAAGAGACAGTTTATTAGCCGGCGGCTGTCCTTGCCAAGGAGCAGCCCCGAGGCTCAGGGGCACAAAGGTTTTAAGCCCTAGATTCCATCCCCCACATCCTTAATTTTTACACAAAAGACTATATCTCCTCCATTCATTAACTGATAACTAAGAGGTGGGTAAGCAAGCAGGGGTACAGAAGCAGAATGCGTCATTGTTAAAATATTTTGTGCCTATAGGCAGTGATCCGGCCAGTAAATCCCTCTAGTTAATAAATTTTTAGCAGATAACTAACTAGAAGTGAGACATGGCGGTTAGCACGTACCATGTCTTATCCCTAACCTATTGTCTCTAAAGGTGAGGTCACTACATTCCCCACTGGTTTTCTTTACAGTGACTCAATCTTCGAGTCAGAAGTTGGAATTCTCAGCCAACTCGTCGGGGCTGATGCTCCTAAAATTAAAATCTTTGCCCCGGTCATGTGAGACTGTACTAAACTTCTAAGCCACTTTAGTAAGCAGGGTCCAAAAATTAATAATAATATCAGCATAATTAATGGCCCTGCTATGGCTGACAATAGCGTGGTTAGCCAGGAATTTTCATTAAACCAAGACTCATACCAGTTATTGCCCTGCCTTAATTTTTTATTTCTATCCTTCACCCTCTGTCTAATTAATGCTAAACTATCCCTAATAATACCAGAATGATTAACATAAAAACAGCAAGTTTCTCCTAATGCTACACACAAACCTCCTTGCTTAAGAAATAAGAGATCTAAACCTCTCCTATTCTGCAGTACTACTTCAGGTAAGGAATTAAGAGATGTTATTAGTATTCCTAATAGTTGTTAACTGGGTAGGAGTTAAGTACTTTAACCCTTCATTATTAGACCCGACAGGACCTATGGCTATCGACGGTATCCGGACAGGCTTTTTTTGTATTGTTATTAACATTCCGGGATCATCTCCAGAAACATACAACCTTAATCCCCTAGTTTTCCCAGTCACCCAAGATGGATCTCCCCAATTTTTGACAGTAAAAACGACAGGATTGCATTTCCCTGCTGTGGCACAGGAAGACTGACTAGGTCGTGTAAGAGTCAGAAAGGGGTCTGTGTTCTTCCAAGGGGCTATGGTCTCACAACCCCAATGACCACAATAATATTGGTTAGGCTTATTGCAAGTGCTTTGATCTTCTCTAGGACACATATATAACTGCACTTGTTGGATACCCTTTTCATAATTTTTAACTCCACAGCCCCACCACGGTCCTGATCCTGCTAGCATCTGTTCTTTTGTTTGCTTATTTAATTCCTCCCCAAGTATATTACACAAATCTACATGAAATGTAGGCTGGTATATAGTCTGGTTTACTAATATGGAGATACCTGTTTCTGATTTAATCAATTCCCATTGAGCCTGTTGAGGTTGATGAGGGTTCCCATGTACATTGGTAACAACTAAGCCTAACACAATTATTCCCGTGAGAGTCTTATCTTGAGTGGATCCTCTGTGGGTGTTGCTTTCCATTTCTCCTTTTCTGGGGGAGGTTGAGCTGCCTTAAGGCGAGTATGGTGAATCCAATGTCTTTTTCCTGCAACTTTGACAGCCGTTGGTGTGGTCAGGATTACTGGAAACGGACCATCCCACCGGGGCTCTAGGCTAGCAGGCTGAATCTTCTTTATCCACACCCAATCACCTGGATGATGTGGGTGAGGCTGTGATGTCCCCGGAGTCGGTCTAGTAGCTTTAATCAAGCCCTTGACTTGATTTTGGGTTTGTTGCAAGGCCTGTAGAGACCAATTCTCCCCAGTTTCCAGCTTAAATTTAGTTAAAGTTTCCTTAAGTGTTCTATTCATCCTTTCTACTTGTCCTGAACTCTGAGGTCTTGATCCGTATTGGGATCCCACTGGGGACGCTGAGTAGGAAACACAGCCTGTATCCTGGTTAAGTCTGCTGTTGACAGCCCATTCGGGTCCGTGACTCCTCTGGCTGCCTCCCGCAAAATCCTTTCTTTTTCCTCAGTGGTGAATAAAACCTGCAAAAGCTGCTGACAATCATCCCAAGTGGGCTGATGGGTAAAAAAATAGACTCTAGAAGGGAGGTTAATCCTTGTGGTTTTTCTGAAAAGGATGGCGTTTGCAATTTCCAATTATATAAATCACTAGTACTGAATGGCGAGTAGATGACAGTAGGCTCACCTCCACCTCCTGGAATCACCTTCAATGGGGCTTGAACAGATACTGGCTCTTTCAGGGAGGTCGAATCAGGGGAAGGTGGCCTACGACCCCTAGACCGGGTTACAGGAGGTTCTGGTCTTTCCGGAGGAGGACGTCCACTCCCATCACCATGATAGGGTGGTGGATACCAGTCATCCTCCGACGGAGGGCCCTGCAACACTGGTGGGGGCTTCTTAAGACCTTGGGGTATGGCTGCCATTACAGTAACGGGGGCGCAACTGCAATTCTGTAAGTACTTAGGGGCATCAGAAACAACGTCAATCCATACATCAATATAAGGAATTTGGTCAGGATGCCCCGGGTTCCCATAAACAACACCCCGAACCCGAAATGCAGTCTGTAAATTAAATGATCCCTCGGAGGGCCATCCTACTCCGAAGGTCAGCCAATCTAGTTGACAAAACCGCTGCAAATCAAAAGGGGTTACTAAAGAACCATAAGCCTTTGCCCTGTGACGGAAATCTTTAAAGTGATTAAGCATGCATTGAAGCGGTGTTAGCTTACCCTGTGATTGTCCCATAGTTCCACAGTAAAGCACACGAAGCAACACAAGAAAAACAGACACAGACTAACGAACCAAAAAACAAGACTGAGAAAACTGTCGTCACAGTCTCAGTCGACCGCCGACTTACTTGTCGCGTCCGACGTCCGCACGGTCCTGGGGCCCCTACCAAAAACTGCCTCAGCACTCCCAAGATCACGCTCCACAAAGCGAGAAACCACGGGCGGTGGGCTAGGGCAAGTGCCCTAGAGGCCTCCCCAACCGCAAATGGTCCAACGCCCTGGTGCACTGATCAATTTTCCCACAACGAGAAGATCTCGCTGGGGCCTCCAAATGTTGTGACCGAAATAACCAGGCCCAACTCGAGTGCTCTAGTCCAAGAGACAGTTTATTAGCCGGCGGCTGTCCTTGCAAAGGAGCAGCCCCGAGACACAGGGGCACAAAGGTTTTAAGCCCTCGATCCCATCCCCCACATCCTTAATCTTTACACAAAAGACTATATCTCCTCCATTCATTAACTGATAACTAAGAGGTGGGTAAGCAAGCAGGGGTACAGAAGCAGAATGCGTCATTGTTAAAATATTTTGTACCTATAGGCAGTGATCCGGCCAGTAAATCCCTTTAGTTAATAAATTTTTAGCAGATAACTAACTAGAAGTGAGACATGGCGGTTAGCACGTACCATGTCTTATCCTTAACCTATTGTTTCTAAAGGTGAGGTCACTACAAAAGTAGAATGTTTAGTGTCTCAAGTACCAAGACTCTCAC
>NW_011920932.1:0-2152 GCF_000151845.1 Pteropus vampyrus
AAGGGGGCGGGGAGGCTGGGAAGGAGGCTTCTGTGGGGGGCCGGGGCGGGGAGTCCGGGGAGCAGGGAACCGTCAGGGAGACGGAGAGGAGCAGTGGGGTGGCATGGGAGATGAATGGGAGGCGCTGTGGGGGCGGGGGAGGGCTGGGGGGCTTTGGGGGGGATGTAGGGAATGAGGATGATGGAAGGACAGAAGCGGGGGGCTGAGGACCCAGGGAAGTGGGGGGAGCTGGTCTACACCCCCCGGAGACTTTTCTTTTAGTGGTTTTGGAGAATCGACATCTTCGCCCAATTTTGTCCTTTCTGAGCACGTGATCATCACCCACTTAGTCAATATCATTCAAATAAAGTTTTCTCAATTTTCTCCAGAAAGGACTACGTGTCTTTCATTAGATTCGGTCTTAGGCTGTCTATTTTGGTTATTATTATCTTAGGTCTAAAATCACGTTTTTAACTGGTTTTTGCGGGCGCGTAAGCATCACCCGCCTGTTGTGGACTGATCTATGTCTAGCTGTCGTGTTCACCGTGATGACTAACCAAGCCTTCTGTGTACCAAACCGTATCTACCGGGCTCCATGTCTTCCTTCAAGTCCTTGTTCCCATCCCCGAACCTGACCTTGACGAGAGCCCGTGCCACTCCGGCCCCGTTTCCTGACTGCGCCCCCCAGGGGCACTGCCGGCGCCTCACGTCAGGTCCCAGCTCTGTGCAGAGGTCTCCCTCGCCCGTCCCCCGAGGCGGCACCCCGCAGAGCTGACAGCCTAACCGCCAGCTTTATCATCGTGCGCCCCACCAGCGTGCGAGCTCCCTCGGGCAGGGCCTATGTGCCGCTTGTCGCTTGCACGGTTGCTTATTGCGTGTGGAATAAATAAACACACGCTGGAAGGGTCCTGGGAAGTCGCAGCCACCGAGGTTGGGCGACCGAAGAGCTCGTCTCAGGAAGGGCTGCGGAGCGAGGTGTGATCGGCCGGGCGAGGCAGGGCGGATAGGTCTGGGGGTGGAGGGTAAGCCGGCGGACGGGGCGGGGTGGGCGAGGGGAGGAGGGAGAGGTGAGTAAGCCCCCCCGCAACAGGTGCCTGGGTCCACTGCGTGGAGAAAGGAGGTGGACGGCGTGGGCGGGGCAGGTGGGGAAAGAGCTGGAGGACGAGGTTGTGTCGGGCAGAGGGGCGGACGGGAGGGGGGACGGGAGGGGGGATGGGAGGGGGGACGGGAGGGTGGACGGGAGGGGGGATGGGAGGGGGGACGGGAGGGGGGACGGGAGGAGGGACGGGGGAGGAAAGGCGAGAGGGGATGGCGGGCGGGTGGTCGGACGGACCCGCCGTGTGCACGGTGAGCACACGGGATGAAGTAAAGAGTAGCGAGTGGGTTCGGGGAGAGATGGGGTACGCGGCCTAGGACGCAGGCGGTCGGGGAGTGGGAAAAAGTCAGAAAGCTGAGCACAAGAGACAGTAGATGGCCCTGTTTTCGTCACTACGTGGGCTCACAAGTTGCCGGAAGGGTCATTAAAGGCAGTCCGGGAAGGACGGGGGGACGGGAGAGCAGGCGGAAGCTGGGGCGATGGCCAGACGCACAGCCCGGAGAGGACGGAGGTGTGCGTGAGGGCGGTGACCGCGCACGCTGACCGCATGGCCAAGTGACGTCGCACGCGGGGCAGGTGGCCGGGCGGAGGCCGCGGAGGCAAGAACGTGGGAGGAGAAGGCGTGTCCGTCCCGCGAGTCGCCCGGCACTGACCCAGCCCCGTCCACGACACCGAGGCCGGTCCGCCCCCTCTCCAAGGAGGACAATCGGGCGCAGATAGATGTAGTTGCTACCTTAACGTCCCGGGACTCAAACCTGTGGGAACAAGAGCCACTAGGCGCAGCTGGGGGTACGGCTGTGT
The DNA here is from genome assembly GCF_000151845.1 of Pteropus vampyrus. Taxonomy (NCBI): domain Eukaryota; kingdom Metazoa; phylum Chordata; class Mammalia; order Chiroptera; family Pteropodidae; genus Pteropus; species Pteropus vampyrus. The sequence continues at coordinate 1,877 of NW_011920932.1, forward strand.
GGTGCCCGCAGAAAGGGGAAGAGGCGGATGTGGGGGGGGAAGATAGGAGCGTGGGCGCAGAAAGAGTGGGCGCGTGCCGGGAGGAGGGACTCTCCGCAGCAGAAATAATTGGGAGAAGGGAGAGCATGGGAGGAAGGGCGGAAGGAGAGATGCACAGGAGGCCAGGGGGAGGGGCGGAAGGGCCAGCGGGTAGGTGGGTGATGAATACTCGGTGTGCCGGGGGGCGGTACCCTAGAGTGGGCTGAATAATCAAAGGGGAGTGAATGGAAGGGAAAG
>NW_011920933.1:0-4257 GCF_000151845.1 Pteropus vampyrus
CTTCGAGGATGACTGGTATCCGTCACCTATAATGGAAATGGAGGTAGACGTCTCTCCAGAGGGACCGGGACTCCTGTAACCCGGTCTAGGGGTTGTAGGCCACTTCCCTTGATTCAACCTCCGTGAAAAGAGCCAGTATCTGTTCAAGCCCCATTGAAGGTGATTGCAGGAGGTGGCGGTGAGCCTACTGTCATCTACTCGCCATTCAGTACTAGTGATTTATATAATTGGAAATTGCAAACGCCATCCTTTTCAGAGAAACCACAAGGACTAACCTCCCTTTTAGAGTCTATTTTCTTTACCCATCAGCCCACTTGGGACGATTGCCAACAGCTCTTACAGGTCTTATTCACTACTGAAGAAAAGGAAAGAATTTTGCGGGAGGCGGCTAGAGGAGTAACAGACCCAAATGGGCAGCCCACAGCAGACTTAACCAGGTTACAGGCTGTGTTTCCGACTCAACGTCCCCAGTGGGATCCAAATACGGATCAAGGTAAGGAGGCTCTCCTAAGGTATCGCCAGTTTCTGCTACAGGGACTCCGGGCTGCTGCACGTAGACCAATAAATCTGTCCAAGGTAAGTGAAGTAATTCAGACTAAGGACGAGTCGCCTGCAGCATTCTTGGAAAGACTATTAAAGTCTTACCGCCTATATACACCTATTGACCCGGAGGACCCCAACAATAGAAGAGCCATTAATTTGGCCTTTGTTAGCCAGTCGGCCCCTGACATTAGAAAGAAGTTACAGAGATTGGAAGGTTTTGAGGGAGAAAATTTATCCAAATTATTAGAAATAGCTCAGAAGGTCTTTAACAATAGGGACTGTGTGCAAAAGGTCATGCTTGTGGGACAACAAGGAAACCGACCTCCTTGGGGAAAAAAAAAAAAAAAAAAAAAACCCTAACCATAGAGGGGGACCTAGCAACGAAGAAGGCCAAAATAGAAAACCTACGCTAGGAAGAGACCAATGTGCTATTTGCAAAAAGAAAGGACATTGGAAGAATGAGTGCCCTGAAAAGGAGCAACCAGGAGGTGAGAAGAAAAAAGGCCCCTCATTCTTTTGGAAGATGAATAAGGATGTCAGGGCTCTTATCTAATGAGCCCCCGAGAGCCCAAAGTAACTTTGCAAGTAGGGGGCAAACCTGTGAACTTTTTAGCTAATACTGGTGCAACTTACTCAGTTTTAACAGAAACTGCTGGTCTGTTATCCAAAGAAAAGACTGTAATTCAAGGAGCCACTGGGAAAGGGAAGGCATACCCATGGACACAGGCAAAAATTACTGACTTGGGAAAGGGAACCATCACACATTCGTTCTTAGTTATGCCTGAATGTCCTTTTCCTTTGCTTGGAAGAGATTTGCTCCAGAAATTAAAAGCCACTATTTAAGCAACGAGTGGCATATCTCTCAAAGAGACTAGATCCGATGGCTGGAGGAAGGCCTAGTTGCCTGAGAGCACTAGCTGCTACTGCTATATTGACCAAAGACGCTTTAAAATTGACCTTGGGCCAAAATATTGAAATTGTGGCTCCACATGCAGTTGAAGCCATGCTGCGCAGCCCTCCTGAAAGATGGATTTCCAACGCCCGGATTACTCAGTACCAGGTACTGTTGCTTAATCCCCCACAGACCCAGTTTTTGAAAACTGCAGCCCTGAACCCTGCAACGCTGCTCCCGGATGATGACCCGCAGGCTCCATTGCATCACTGTGTTCAGCACCTTGAGCAGGTAACTGGACTACGGCCAGTCTTGAAGGATGAGCCATGGCTTAATCCGGATGCGGTATTATTTACCAATGGAAGCAGTTTTGTATCCGACGGAGTAAGGTATGCCGGGGCAGCTGTAGTAACAGTCAGGGATGTGATATGGGCACAGGCCCTAAGCCATGGGGCATCAGCCCAAAAGGCTGAACTCATTGCTCTGACTGAAGCTCTTAAATGGGCTCAAGGAAAGACTGTTAACATCTATACTGATAGCCGAGATGCCGTTGCAACGGCACATGTACATGGAGCCCTGTACAAGGAAAGAGGACTATTGACATCAGGGGGAAAGGAAATTAAGAACAAGGAGCAGATTTTGGCTCTTTTGGAGGCTATCTGGCTACCTAAGAAAGTGGCTATTATCCATTGCCCCGGCCATCAAAAAGGGGAAGGAGCGGTAGAAAAAGGAAACCGCTTGGCAGATAAAACAGCAAAGGAAGTAGCCAGAAAACCAGTGGGGACTAACGTCATAATTGGTCCCCTTCTTGTGCCCCCCTTGGCACAGGCGCCAAACTATAGCCCCCAAGATATAGAGTTGGGGAAGCAACTGCACGGGAAGTTTGAACATGGGTGGCTTTGGATTCCAGATGGAAGGCCGGTCCTCCCTGCTGCGCTTGGTAACACCTTAATTAGCCAGATGCATAATGCTACTCATCTTGGAGGGACTAAGTTAATTGAACTGCTAAAAAGAGACTATTATATTCCTGGACTAACCTCAAAGGCTCGGGATGTAAGTGCACGATGCCCAATATGTGCACAGGTCAACTCTCGCCCCATCCCAAAGGAAAATATCGGCACTCGATTAAGAGGACAAGCTCCTGGAGAGCATTGGGAAGTGGACTTTACAGAAGTTACTCCTGGCACTTTTGGATTTAAATATCTTCTGGTATTCATTGACACCTATTCTGGATGGACTGAGGCCTTCCCCACAAAGAAGGAAACTGCACAAGTAGTAGCTAAGAAATTAATTACAGAAATAGTGCCTCGATTTGGCTTGCCCTTATCATTGGGGTCCGACAATGGCCCGGCATTCATTGCCCAAACAAGTCAAATGTTAGCTAAGGTATTAGGGATTAATTGGAAATTACATTGTATTTACAGACCTCAGAGTTCAGGACAAGTAGAAAGGATGAATAGAACACTTAAGGAAACTTTAACTAAATTTAAGCTGGAAACTGGGGAGAATTGGGTGAGCCTTCTGCCTTTTGCTTTGTTACGGACCTGGTGTACTCCATATATTATGGGAATTTCCGCTTATGAAATAATGTTTGGGAGACCTCCCCCTTTACTCCCTAAAATTGGAATTGAAAGGTTACAATGAGTAATAATACAAGTCTCCTTAAGTCTCTACAGGCCTTGCAACAAACCCAAAATCAAGTCAAGGGCTTGATTAAAGCTGCTAGACCGACTCCGGGGACATCACAGCCTCACCCACATCATCCAGGTGATTGGGTGTGGATAAAGAAGATCCAGTCTGCTAGCCTAGAGCCCCGGTGGGATGGTCCGTTTCCAGTCATTCTAACCACACCAACAGCTGTTGAGGTTGCAGGCAAAAGACCTTGTGCCGCGTCCTCTTTCTACCCTACTGCGTGACAAGGTCCGGAGATGGGGACAGAGGCTTCAAGGAATGCATCGTCAAGAACGAGGACGTGGCATGTGTTTAGGGATAATTGGTTTCTTAGAAATGATCCATTAAGAGGGGGAATTTGGGTAGCACAAATTCTAGTAAGTGTAAACGCTATACAAATGGATTTCCTCAAAATTGGCTCTGAAGAAAACATAGTAAATTCCCCGCGTATGGAGTCAGCTCTGGTCACCCTGACGTGTCCAGAATGCATAAACCCTTTATTTGAACAATTATTAAGGGAAATTCCTTTTGACGCGCCTCCTAAAGATATTATGAATAAATTATAACAAGCTGACTTACTAGAACCAGTTTATACTCCTGTTCCCATGCAGTTAGTAGAAAAATTAGTAAAGGATAAGAAATTTACTCATAAGCCTGTGCCTACTATAGAAGGGCCTCCTTTTGTGGCCTAGTGGATAAATAGAAAACTCTGGTATCCACCTAGCGGGGCTAATAGTATGAAAAGATTACCTGATCTTCCTTTGCCTTATTCAGAAGCTTATAATAAAGATAGTATACATGTAGTGAATAAAGATAGAATTCATGTGCCTCATAGTAAAGTTTCATAGAAAGGCTGGCTAGGTCAGGATCTCCTTGGTGCTTAAAAAACAAAGGAACAGAAACTTAGCTTATGAAAGCAGCTTTGTAAAACTGATTTTTATAAATATTTTCCTCATTACTGCACCAAGGAAACTTTTGAACAGCTATGAGAAAGGTTCAGCTTGAACTTTAGATATAGCATAAATCAAATAGCATTTAAAAGATTTCTTCAGGCAGAAAGAAGAACAATGTCTGCCCACAAGCCAATGCTTGCTGTTACGAATACATCTATCTATCACCTTTACTTAAAATCTAAACTGTATCTTTACGTA
>NW_011920934.1:0-1618 GCF_000151845.1 Pteropus vampyrus
TTGCATTTAAGATTATTTTTAAGACAAAACCATAGAAGGTGTTTAATCTAGGGTAAATATTGCACCATAATGTAGCAAAAGCGTCTGATTACTATACTTGATAGCTCATAAATTATAAGATTTTCCCCATTGGCTGATGAAAATACTAAATATTCATTCCTTGAATGGGATATGGGAAGTGCTTCCCCTACATCTTTCAGGTTGTTCTTTTCCTAACTTTGGGTAGATTCTTTACATGAGCAGTGATACTCAGTTTAAGACTCCAAGGACCATCTATAGTTATGCAGAGGTTTCTGTTTCTGCAGCTTTCTTTTCTGGCATATCCTGTAATTCACCAGGCATTAAATAGGGTAATTTAGTAATGTGCTTCTTGTTTGTAAGGGATTACTTTACTTCATTTTTGATGCCCAATGTTTTAAATTTGTTTTATATATTTTGTCTGTTTTATTTGTTCTTTCAAGTGAAAGGGTAATGTAGTCCATTTTCCTCCTTGTTGGCCAGGAAAAAAAAACCATCCCGGAAGCGTTGATGTCATCTTAACCATGTTTTCCATTATTTTTCAGAATGTGGAAATTGAGAATGTAACTCTTTGTCAGTTTTTTATCCACAATTTTTTAAAATTACTAATTTGGTACTACCTATAATAATTTCAAATATATTTCTTAACTATTTCTTTAGTACTATCTTTCAGTATTTACAGTGGCATCTTCTTGAGAATTAAGTCTTTGCTAGCTCTCACGGATTAAAACATCCTACAGTTAATAGAATTTTCCTTCTGGAATAGGTAAAGGAAATTAAAGTGATGCACATTTTTGTAATAAAAAATGAAATAATCTATTGTCTATAGAAGACTTTAGCTCTTGCAATAACATAGCAACTAAGAAAAATAAAGGCAAAAAAAAACATCAAGATGAGAAGCTGAAAAATGTTGTAAACACCCTGAGCTGAGCAGGAAATGATATTATTAAAAGATTTAAGTTATATTTTTTAAAACATAATCCTCACATAAAGCTTGCCATCTTAACACATTGTTTAGGCAAAAGTGTCACTAACAAAATTTATGGAATAGTTCTTATGTTTCATATAGCCACAAATTATTATTTTTTATTATTATTATTATTATTAAATTATTCCTCAAAGATATATATACATATCTTACATTGTAAGGAAACTGTAGTCTTTGAGCATGAAATACATATCTAACATTTTTGTACTTCATAGAAGAAAGTGAATAGCCTAATGAAGTTATCCTGAAATTTATAAGTCTAAAAGATCTATGTGGCATATACATACAAACAGTGTACTAAATCATCTTATATTTTGAACAAACATTTTATTTAAATTCTAATCGAAGAAACAAAATTTGGAGTTCTGGGTCTGATTATAGCAAAGTAACTTAAATTGCCTATACCTTGAGCTGATAACAATTACAAACACTAGATAAAATATGAAAAGCAACTATTTAAACACAACTGTGCATGGATAAAAACTACAGGGATACTATCCTTGGAAGAAGGTAAGCAAGTGAGATATGTGTTATATTTAGCTTTTTTTTTTTTTTCCTGAGCACGCTTTCCAGGTCATAGGGTCAAATAGAAGAGAAAAAGGAAAACAGAAA
>NW_011920935.1:0-2032 GCF_000151845.1 Pteropus vampyrus
AACAGCATGGTATTGGCATAAATACAGACACAGATCAATGGAACAGAACAGAGAGCCCAGAAATAAATCCACACCAACATGGTCATTTAATCTATGACAAAGAAGGCAAGAATGTAAAATGGAGTAAAGACAATCTCTTCAACAAATGGTGTTGGGAAAACTGGACAGATATACATGCAAAAAAATGAAATTGGACCACCTTTTTACACTACACACAGGAATAAACTCAAAATAGATTGAAGACTTACATGTAAGACCTGAAACCATAAAACTTCTAGAAGAAAACATAGGCAGTAAACTCTTTGCTATTGCTATTAGAATTTTTTTTGATATATCTCCTTGGCAAGGGAAGCAAAAGAAAAAATAAACAAATGGAACTACATCAAACTAAAAAATTTTTGCATAGCAAAGAAAACCATCAAAAAAATGAAAAGACAGCATATTGAATGGGAGAAGGTATTTATTTGCCTATGATACATTTGATAAGGAGTTAATATCCAAAATTTATTTTAAAAAATTTATACAACTCAACAACAAAAAAACAAACAATCCATTTAAAAATTGTGTAGAAGACCTGAATATGTATTTCTCCAAAGAGGAAATATAGATGGCAATTGACATATGAAAAGATGCTTAAGATCACTAATCACCAGAGAAATGCAAATTAAAACAATAATTAGATATCACCTCATACCTGTCAGAATGGCTATGATCAATAAATCAAATAACAGCAAGTGTTGGCGAGAATGTGGAGAAAAGGGAACCCTCATACACTGTTGGTGGGGTTGCCAGTTGGTACAGCCACTATGGAAAACAGTATGGAGTTTCCTCAAAAAATTAAAAATGAAACTACCTTTTGACCCACAATTGCACTTCTGGATATTTACCCAAAGAAAACAGAAAGACTAATTCCTTAAGATCTATGCACCCCTATGTTCACAGCAGTGCTATCCACAATAACAAAAATATGGAAACAACCTAAGTGTTCATAATAGATGATTGGATAAAGAAATTATGGTTTATATATATAATGGCATATTACTTAGCCATAAAAAAATGATATTTTACCATTTGCAACAACATGGATGGACCTAGAGGGTATTATATGAGTGAAATAAATAAGAGCAGCCAAAGGAACAGAGATCCAGTCTAGAGGCTGTAAATTCTCAGAAGAGGATGGAAACCAAGGCAGGAGGGTCAGGAAGAAGCAGAGTAGACTCAAACTGGTGAGATCAGTGTTGTCAGCTATGGGGAAGCTGAAAGAGATGAGAGTGAAAAGCAAAAGAAAAATATACCATCAAGTAACCAAAAATATCATTAACTAGGTTTACTAGTCTGCTAGGGCTGCTGCCATAACAAAATACCATGAACTGGGCAGCTTAAAGAACAGAAATTTAGTTCCTCACAGTTTTGGAAGCTGGACGTCCAAAATCAAGGTGCCGGCAGGGTTGGTTTCTCTAAGGCCTCTCTCCTTGACTTCCCAGTGGCCACTTTCTCCCTGTGTCCTCACGAGGCCTTTTCTCTCTGAGAGTGCTTCCCTGGGTCTCGGTCTCTCTGTCTCTCTGTCTGTCTGTCTCTGTCTGTCTGTCTGTCTCTGTCTGTCTGTCTGTCTCTCTCTCTCTCTCTCTCTGTCTGTCTGTCTCTGTCTCTGTCTCTCTCTCTGTCTCTCTCTGTCTCTGTCTGTCTCTCTCTCTGTCTCTCTCTCTGTCTCTGTCTCTCTCTCTCTCTCTCTCTCTCTCTCTCTCTCTCTCTCTCTCTCTCTCTCTCCATATAAGGACACAACGCCTATTATATTATGGCCCGCAAACTCGAGGGCCTCATTTAACCTTGATTAGACCCTTAAAAATCTCTACCTCCAAATACAGCTACATTTGGGGGTTTAGGCTTTGGCATATGGATTTGGCGGGAAGACACAATTTATCCCATACTCTAGGGTTTTTCTGGGCCTTGTCTATTGGGAAACAAGCTCTAAATAATAGTTTCTCAAAGTGGAAGCCCCTGTCTAATACATCACATCATCTTGGAACTTGGT
>NW_011920936.1:0-2972 GCF_000151845.1 Pteropus vampyrus
GCAGTGGACTCATGAGTTTTTCTTCCATTGCCAGCTGTCTGCCACCTGACCACTTCAGGTTCCATCAGACGTTAAGGGATGGGGTGGCAGCTTGGAAGTATTTGACTCTCCTGCACATGACTTCATCCCAAGGAGTGAGGCAGCCTCTCCAGGCACCAACCCCAGGGAGCTAATTAAACCCTGTCTGCAAGAGGAGTGAAGACCTCTCAGTAGAGACCTCTCAGTAGAGACCTCTCAGTAGAGACCTCTCAGTAGAGACGTCTCAGTAGAGACCTCTCAGTAGAGACCAAGCAGACTCAGACTGCCATAGCAGTGTTTTTCTTAGAGGTCCAGATAATTAGTCACTTGTTTCTCTAGTGATTTCTAAGGAGACAGAGGGAAGTGCATAGGGAAAGCCTGGACTCCTCTGAAGATGTGGGAGACTGGAGTCCAGGGAGAGTCCCATCGTCACGTGAAAGCTTTTCTTTGTTGATTAGTTGGTGCAGCTATTCATCCATCTATTAAAGAAAAACCTTTTTTTCTTTTTAAAAAACTATACATGACATAAACTTAGTATTTTAGCCATTTTGAAATGCAACCATCACCACTATCCACATGCAGAACTTTGTTATCATCCTATGCTGACACTCTATACCCAGTAAGCAAGAACACTTCGCTGCTCCCTCATTTCAGCTCCCGTTCTACTTTCTGTCTCTATGGATTTGACTATTCTAAGTTCTTCATATAAGTCGAACCCTACAGTATTTGTCCTTTGCATCTGGCTTATTTCACTCAGCATAACATCTTCAAGATTCCTCCATGTTGTAGCACATTCGATTCATCCATTTTTAAGGCTAAAGTGTAGTTCTGCAGTCCAGATATGAATTCAGTCTTAATGACTGCAACCAAATCTTCAATTCGATGAGTTACTTTATCAGAAAACCGCAGTGCCGTGATATATTTTGCTGATGTTTCATTCAGCGGGCATACAGTAATGTCCACTGAGACTGGATTGCTTTCTCTTTCAGCTATTATTGTTCTGTGCCTCTGCAGCCACTGCAGTATGATTGGTTAACCTGTGAGATGCTTTAATGGCTTTCTGATTTCCAGTTTGAAAGACTACGAAAAACAATTTTTGACTCTTTTGGTAATTGTAATAAAATAACCATACAATTTTTGACTCACAGGGTGCTCCTAATGTCCTGTCCATGTTTAAAATATTCACTTCCTTTCACTTCAAACTCTGAACAATTGAACTTGAAATGATGTTACAACTTAACTAGCATAGTTGTAAACATTTTCGTAAAGCCAAGGAAAAGACAGCTTTGCCATTTTTATTTCTCATTTACGGGTTTGCCCAGTTTCTTTGGAGTAGATTTCCCTCTTTCTTGATTTGGAGAACTTTGTAATATGCCAGTTTCATAGGTTTTAGTAATTTTAAATGTAAATAGTGCATCTGTTTGTTGAGAAAATGACTTTTTCTATCTCCTTTTTAAAGCAAAGTATCCATTAAGTATAAGAAAAATATAAGCAAAATTTAAAATTTTAGAAAAATATAATTAAAATTTAAAAATAAAATTTTAACTATTAAATTATTTAACAGTTAAATAAAATATATTTAATAGTTAAATTAAATTATTGAATAATTAACTATTAAATTAATAGTTAAAGATAAGAAAAATTAAGTATAGGAAAAATATAAGCCAAATTTAAAATTTTAGAATAATATAATTAAAATTTAAAAATTAAAATATTATGAGATTTAGATAAAATTAGAAATTTAGAGAAGTTTTGAAAAAATAAAAAATATTAATATTATGGTAGAACAAGATAACAAAGTGTACTTCTTACTGAGTTTCAGGTAGGTCCAAGAAAAATACCAGATTTTAAAATATCACTTTATTAGCTGATAAAGAGGTTATAGAGGTGACAGTGGGTTCAAATAAAGTTAATAAAATCACAGTAGAAGTACTGATAACAAACTGAAATAATGTCTGCAAATGCACATATTTGCATTTTATTATCTTAGGACATTCTATACCTATTATCTTTGGACGTCTAAAAAAGCACCAGAATATACATTCTACCTTCTGTTAGCCATTAGAGCAATAATACTGCACATCGTATGGCCTCTGAAAAATTTCAGTGTCTGCTCATAGGAGAATGAGAGTGAAAGAGTCAGGTAGCATCTTAGCGATACTATGAAATTAATTTTGAAGTACGAATCCCCCGAGAGGGTCTTTGGGACACTCAGGGGCATCTCATTGTGGTTTTGATTTATATTTTCCTAATGACTAGTGATATTCGGCATCTTTGCATATACGCACCGGCCATGCGCATGTCTCTTTTGGAGAAACGTCTATTCCAGTCCTTTGCCGATTTTTGAGTCGGGTTTTTGTTTTGTTATTGAGTCGTAGGCGTTTCTTATATATTTTGTAGATTAAGCCCTTATCAGATATATGGTTTGAAAATATTTCCTCCTGTTCCCTAGGTTGCCTTTTTTTCACTCCATTGGTTGTTTTACTTGCTTTGTAAAAGCTTTTTAGTTTGATGTATCCTAACTTGTCTATATTTGCCTTTTTTTGTTTGTTTTTTTTTTTTTGCCTATGCTTTAGTGTCATGTTCAAGAAATCCTTGCTAAGACTAATGTCAATAGGTTTCCTTTAAGTTTCTTACAATGGTTTTATCACTTCAAGTCTTACATGTAAGTCTTTAATCAACTTCGAGTACATTTTGGGGAGTGTTGTAAGATAAGGATTTAATTTCATTCTTTTGCTCTGGATAGATCTAGTTTTCCCACCGCCATTTATTGGAAAGACCATCTTTACTTCATTGTATATTCTTGACGCCTTTGTTGAAAATTAGCTGTTCCTGTATACTTGGGTTCATTTCTGGGCTCTCTGTTCTGTTTCATTTATCTCAATGCAAGTAAAATAGTTTTGATTATAATAGCTTTGTAATATATTTTAAAATCATAAAGTGTGAGGCCTCCA
>NW_011920937.1:0-4241 GCF_000151845.1 Pteropus vampyrus
TCATGTCTGTGTGTGCCATCTCTGTGTGAGAGGTCCCTGTGTGGGTTTCTCTATAGCTGGCCTTACTGTGCCTTATGAAAGACTGAGCAACCACTGATGAGCAGCGGGACTCGCCCCTTCCTGCTGCTGCTTCCGTCAGCATCCCAGTCACTCTGGTACTTTGCTGACAGGAGCATGGCGTGCATGTCCGGCTCCCCCCACACTCAGAATTCACCATTCGGTGCCTGAGACGACCCATGAGCACAGCCAAGCTCGAGGTCCCAGCTGTGAGACACCCTCTCCCAAGCACCTGCGGACCTGGGGCACTTCCTGCCCTGGGTCCCACCCTTCCATAGGTGCAGGCTGCACTGCTGTGCGCAGCCCGGCGGCTGCTCAGGATTGGGTCCCAGAGGCAGGACCTAGCTCCAGGAAGATCCCGCGGCATGAGAACACCTATGCCCCTGCACCCCTCAACGCTGGTTTTGGTCCCGCACATTGGGGTTCTGACAGGCATTCCTGCTGTCATCAGATCAGGGTTGTCCTGGAACAAGACTTTCCACCACTGGAAGGACCCCCCTGAGCTGGAACCCCTGTGTGCCAAATGTGGCACAAAGTGCAGAATCACTCTAGAGAGATTGCTCCTGGTCTCCCTTTTTTTCTGTGTGGCTTGGGGCCAGAGAGGAAGCAATCTGCACAAGGAGCAGACCACGCAGGGACCAATCCTGGAGTGCACTATCCATTCTGGACAGGTCACTTCCGCCGTCCCATGTGACAAATCTTGTGTGGTGTCTTTGTCTCCTGCAGGGCTCTGGGATAAGCAAGGCTAGAATCACATAAGAATTACTACATGATGGCAGGCCAGTCTCTCATCCTTTTAAGTCCCCAACTCTCCCCTGGAGCAGACCTTGGGCCATGTGTTTATGTAAAGGTCACCAGACTGGGAGTGACACTGAGTTCTCTAGTCCTGGCTTTTCCACCTGTTGTTAAGTCATCTTTTCTAGAATTCAGGAGGCAAGGATGTGCAAGCTTAGAAAGTGTATTGTGGAGACAATTAACCATTCCTGACTTGCTTTAATTCTGCAGATTTGGCCCTAGAGGTGGCTTCTTTATATCTGTGATCTCAGAGCTGAAGAAGGTGGAGACAGAGGTTGGGGCCCTTTCCCCTTCCCTCCTCCCATACCTGTAGATGATGATGGGACATCAGGGCTTCTCGGTCGCTGCATATTTATGGACACTCTGTGTCACTTTGCCTCCTTTCTTGGATCCAACCTTTTCAATTCTTCACCCACATCCCACCCAAATTTCACGGTATCCGACTGTCAGATAGTTACCCACATACAGTCACACCCTGTTCCATTCATCCAGAATTCCTCCCCTGGGGTTAATAGAGGGAAAGGCAGGTCACCAGTGACCATGACCATTCATTCATTTGTGGCAGGAGTGAACACAGCCCTCATCATCATCCTCCCTGAGGCTCACACCTACGCACACGCAAAGCAGGAAGTGCCATCTGTCTGGTCTCTACATGTGGGAAAGGCAGAGGTGGGGGAGGGCGAGCTGTACATTTTATTCAGGCTAAGCTGAGAGGGGTTCACAAGGCCATCCCCATCGCAGCCTTCATTAGAGTGAGAAGGGACCTTAAGGAGTCTTTAGGGCCCAAGAGATCCAGGGGCAAGATTTCTCTTGCTTCTGAACTCCCCACTCCAAAACTTCCTGACAATTCTTGGAGCCTGAGTGGGAATGTCCAACCCTGTGAGGCCCCTGTAAACCTATTTCCTACAGCTGCACGATTTCAAAGCTGAGTGGAAGCAGGAGAAAGATGGGTTGAACCAGATCCTCGAGTGGAGTTTTTATGGGTTTTTTTCGTCTTGTTTTAGAGTAGTTTTTGTTGTTTGAGTAATGAAAGTATTGTGAAAATATCAGGGGCAATGAAGGGACTTGGGGTAAGGAGTAAGCTCGCAATGCCACGATCAGCCTCCGTCCATGCCCCTTTCTTTTCGAGGCCAAAGCACACACCTAGCAAGCACAAGGAGAAGTCACTACACCACCCTTTTATGAGAGAAAAACATATATTGGGGAAAAGTAAATATTTTGAATGTAGCAATGAGAAAACGCTTCTCTACATGGACTGATTTTTTTTTTCTTGGAGACATATTTGCCTACTAGAAAAGGTTAGTGAAGCACGGACCAGGCAAGACCCTTCCTCGAAAAAGATAATGCCGTGGGCAGTGTGGTTGGTGGCCTGGCGTGCACGGCATCCTTGGCCTATACTGGCAGGCACTGACTGGAGACAGTGTTTTCTTGGGGGCCAGGGATGGGTTGCGACTCACTTCCAGCTGCTCATCATCGAATCTGACACTTTTCAAGGACTTCGCAGGTCTGACTTGCTTTTCCCTGATAGAACAATTTTGGTCTTTGGAGTCAGCCTCCTGACTGTGAGGGGCGTAATTCATCATTCTCGCTTGCTCTGTGGAGTAAGGAAGGCAGCAGACACACACACATACTGGGGCTGGGTGTTCCCGTTTGTGCTCCTTTAACTTCGTGGCATGAAGTCCATGGTGAATGGCCATTTTCTTCTCTAGAATCTGTCCCACAGCTGTCATGAGCTCCTGAGCCTCCACATTCTCGCTATCCAGAATTGATCTGCTTTTGACTGACTGTTGGCTCTGAGCAGTGGCTGATTTGGGCTTGCACTTTTGCAAAGCATCTTGACCTTGGAATTTTTTATGGGGGAAAATCCACTGGACAAAGTGCCTCATTTTTCTTTTGAAGAAGCTTTGTAAAACACTTTGTTTTTTCTCTGGCAGCAGCTGGAGGCATTTCTTCCCAACAGAGCCTACAGTTTTTCTGGCTTGGGCAGAGGAACTCATACTCCTGTCTTGACAGATCCCCAATTTCTCGAGCTTTTCTGCATGCTCTCCTGGGTCGGGCCACCTGCAGTCCTCTCTCTCATAAGTAGGGACAAACATCTCGCTCTGATTCTTCCAAAAGCCTTGATATCTTTTGGTCCTGGGCTCCTGCTGCTCTGGACTGCTGCTTGAGGCTGCCTTGAGGCCACACAGCATCTGGAAAACTAGCTTGTTTCCATTGGGCACTCCCTGGGGATGCCACTGAGGCACCTGAGAGGCCAAGTTGTCAGTAGCAAGGGGCTTGTGTCTGGGACACTCGTGTGGCAGTTCTCTGACTGTACCTTTACGTTGGACTTAAACTCACTAACCATCTCTGTGTTAAGGCGTGGCTCTCCTGGATCTTGGAGAACAGTCATTCTAGGGTATAGGGGACTTTTACTGGTCCCTGGAGCCTCTAAACTACCCAAATGTGCATTTTTGTTTTGGGACTTTGTCAGCACATTGGTTCCCAAGATGTCTCTAGACTCTGGTTGAAAAGCAGGGGACAATGTGGCCTTCCCTGCCTCCCTGGCTTCCTTGGCCCTCAAAGATTGGGGTCCTATGTTCATCTCTGGCACTGTTACCTGATGGCTGGGGTCTCGTGAGGCATGTAGACCACTCTTCCCTCCTGGCTCGTTCCTGGACATTGTTGAACCTGGACTGGGCTCTGTGCTGTCCTTCATGGCCCACTCCTCAGTCCCACTCTGCCAGGTGAGTGTGATGGCCTGAGGTGGCGACCTGCCCTCCTGTCTAGCCAGAGGGGCCTTTGTGATCCCATGGTCATCACCAAGTGAGATCTGTCCCAGGGCCCTCTGGATTTCCTCACACACAGATAAGGGGGCCAGGAGAGACCTCTCCAGGGTGGGAACTGACTCCTCTCCTATCGCTTTCTCTCCCAGATGGGGCTGAGGAAGTTTTCCAAGGACCTCAGCAAGCTGGACTATCGAGTGGTCTCCAGGGACACAGGGAGCTGAGGGAGGAAAGGCAAACTGCAGAGTGGGTGAGGGTTGAACCTTTTTCAACGTAAAGTGATTAATGGACTTGATGAGCTTGAGGGGCAGCCCCACATGTGCCTCACCCAAAACTTTGTCATATGTGCTTCCAGCATCTTTTGAGTGTTTGTGTCGAGGAACGAAACCCTGTGGGAGGTGTTCACCCAGGGTTCCCAACCCTTTAAAGATTCCACAAATTCCTGGTTTCCATGTGAGCGTTGGACTTTGCGAGACTCATGGTTGACAGCTAGCCAGGATCCACGCACACTCACGGGGGATTAAACCCTTCGCTGGTTTTGCCCCAATTCCCTGGCTAAATGGGCTTTTGGGATGTTTTCCAGATTTTGGTCTAGCCTCCTCGGCCAACCACTTGGTCAAGTCC
>NW_011920938.1:0-4230 GCF_000151845.1 Pteropus vampyrus
TGTCGGCGCATTCTGGGAAAGCCTCGATTCCACCAGCCCCAATGGGCTCTTCTGGATTTGTGGAAAAGTGGGCTTTATACTCAACTCCCGATGAACCGGAAGGGAAGCTGCACGGTTGGGTGCATTCGGCCTGGCTTCTTCCTTCTGCCTGACCGAGGAAGAAATGCTCTAGGTGTTGCCCGATACCAAGATTTAAAGGCCAGAACTCAGAGATCACTTGAAATAGGGGGACAACAAACATGGGGGAAGATAAGTGGCCGCCCCACCGTAGTATTATTCAACACTACGGCCCCGCGACTTGGGCCCAAGATGGGAGCAGGGGTTACCGGACCCCTATATACATGCTTAACCGGATCATTAGATTACAAGCAGTTCCCGAGATCATAACCGATGAGACCACAACTGCCTTCGAGCTTCTAGCCAGGCAACAATCTCGGGGGCGGTGAGCTGCCATCCGCAACCGCCTAGCCTTAGATTATCTGTTAGGCCGATTCTCCACTTTCGGTGGCTTTAAGACCTTAGTCGGGATAGTACTTCTCCTCCTCGGGACCTGCCTCCTCCTCCCATGCTGTTGCCTCTTGTTATGTGGTCAACCACCTGGGCTGAAGTCATGTTAGAATGGCTTTGTTGTGCCACGGGGTACAACGAGTGTTTTCCCTGATCGCCCTTAGGATCAGGAACTCTGTTGCCACAGATGCATAGGCAGCAGCCATCGCAAAGGCACTGTAGACAGAGGCCGAAATTTGGTACATGCGTAGGATATGGAACCTTATCACCTTGTTCCTCAGTTGGGGTAACGACTCCCTGAAAACCATAAGTACCGCCAGCAGCAGTGCTTCCAGCCTAGAGGCACAGACTTACAGTATCTGTGTCCCAGTCAGACTTCAGCATATCCGGCTCCAGTAGGAACTGGAATTGAGCTAATGCATGTCTGCAAGGATTGTTGGCCCAGCTCTCTGAGAACATGGTGCATGCTGATTCATTCCAGCTGAGGTTCTCAACAGCAGATGTTGGCAAATATTTAAGGGATACGATCAAATGTACTCACTTGCTGGAGTACAAGCAGTTGCATAGCCAAAAACCTTACAGACTCCTAAGGGAGGAAGTGTAGCTGTCATCCCCACTTAACAAAGGGTGAACATGTGGATCCGATAGGTCAAAAGACTTGCCCGAGGTCACACAGAACCTGGACTGGAATACAAGCAGCCTGTCTCTCGAGTTTCTGCTCCTTCCACTTCTGTGTACAGAAGCATGTTGCTAATGTGAGCAAATGCTAGTTCTCCTCATAGCTATTTCCAATCTAGGTTGGGGTTTATCTAGGCAATTCATCTGCTAAATACCATTTGAATGTTACTCAGACCGTGGAGACATTCTGAGCTGCTGCATTTCCTACAGGAATCAAAGTTGGTCTGGATTAGAGAGCAAAGAAGGAGAAAAATAGTTCTCTTTCTGCTTATCACACTGCCTTTCTGTAAATCCCATGGCCTGATAGCTGAAGCACCAAGAGGAAGCGGGGCGACTCACATTGGCTCTCAGAATTTTGGGAGCATACTCAAAGGAAAGATCTGAACACTGATGGCCAGCACTTGGGTTAAATCTGGTTTGGGGCTGAATACGGTAAGTAAGCAAGAGTTGCCAGAAGAGAGGAGACAGGTATCCCATATGTGAATTGCTTATTTACGAAAGATTCCATTTAATATTTTCAGACCACAGACCACCAAATGTAACATACCGCTGTGAGCCACACCGCACATGAGTGGGGACCACTGTCTTGTCTCATCTGATCTTCAGAAACTCCTAAGAGTGGAGTTGCTGTTGTGTTCCATACTTTGTAAAGAGGATCAGAGTTGATGGCATTTGCCCGAAATCCCACAGGAATGTGACGGGAAATCGGATCACCTGTCCCTTGTACCCTTGTCCCTAAAGCCTTCTGTATGCGTTGTATTTTTACTAATTTGGACAAATGAAAGACCTCAAGCTGACATTACACATCAGGGTTGGAGTTGCTCAGCTCAGTCGGTTTGTTGATGACAGAAGAAAATGAATGCCACATTGTCTTGGTGTATGTGCATATTTTCTATCCCAGACCAATGAGCAGCTTCGGTTCCTGCAGGAGCGGAAAATGATCTAGAAGGGAAGGCAAGTAGAGAGAGGAGCAGTTCCCTCCCTCCCCCTCCCACTATTTGCCTGAGTCCCAGGGCCTGATTGGTTAGGCAGCTAGACGTGTCATCGCGCCTCACAATGACCTTCAGAGCCGAGTCATCACAACTGTTGATTTGAGCCAAGGCCTGGCAACAAGCACTAGGGTTACTTCGTCATCAGGCCTGAGAATAGTAAGGGAGATGCTGCTGGAGAGAAAGTAGATATTACCTAGGTCTGGGGACCGTCTGATGGTCTGCTTCTCTGTTCCCTGGACATTCAGCTCTCTTGGCCTCAGCACTCTTCATAGGCTTTAGCAAAATTTCCGCACTGAAAACTTCTCCCGTGGGAGCAGTTACCAAAATGTCCTAACGGTGTGCTTGTGTTTCAACAGGTTAACTGGGCAGTGGTCAGCGATGCTGGCTTTCACATCTAATCACTCATAGAGATTCGCAGGGGAACTCGGTCTCAGGTGGGGTTTTATTTCTCTTTCTCCATCTCTAGATAAAACCTGGGCCAAGGCACTTTAACTGCTACTTCTGGAAAAGGCCAATTCCCTGATATGGGCTATTTGCTTGTAGAAAACAGGACTGTGGGTAGTAACAATCCTCAAGCCACATTACCTTGAAAGTCTCTGGTACAGAACAACGATATTGTTATCATTCACATGTGACGCCTGTGTTGTTGCCCAGAGATACGGCATGGAGTTTTACAGAATGGGTAGGGACTAATGGAAGCACATGGCTCGGTGTCCTGTAGAGTGAACCTGTCGAATTTCATTTCATATTTCTGATGAAATATAACTTACATACATGTGGCAATCGGACCACTGCCTTAAGAGCACGTCTCTACAGAAAAGCAAGTCAGTCATGAGATAATTTGCGAAAAGAATAGATAGAACTTCAACACGCAAAAGAAGACGTTATATACTCCTGTAAGAATGAGGTAGGAAATAACAAATAGGTCTATGCATTCAGTGCAAACATAGTCATGAACGCCAACAGAAGTTTGCCATGAGTGAGCAGATTATTCAGTACACAGAAGAGAACACGTTTGGGAATAGCCAGGATAGCGGTCTTTCCCTACGATATATGAACATCTAGGCTATCGATTTAACAACTAAAACAGGGATTGACACTCTGTTGATGGAAAAGAATAGATCAGGAAACAGACCCATGTTCATGACAAAAGTAAGAAAAGAATAATCTTGGCATTTCAATTCAGACGATGCCCTCAGAGCAATCTCTTGTGATTACTACTGGAAGCAATTGTGTGTGTTGGGGAGGAGCCAGGAGAAAGTCGCCCCTGTGTCGACTGGATTAAGTTGGTCACATCATCCTTCTCAGGCTTTCGCGCTTGAGCTCTCTTCCGGGCACGTCTTTGTCGTCGACCAATCGTGGAGAGAGGACGTTCCGATGTCATTCCCAAGAAGCCCTCACCTAGCCCCAAGGGGGCCGATAAACACATAAAAGGCTTAAAATCTAAACAAACCCACAAACAACACCCCAACCTATAACATATCTAAGCTGAGGGATTCATGGCAAGTGTAGAAAATGTAAACCATTATGAGGAATTCATGCCAACTAACACATGGACAAGAAAATTCCCGTTAAAATTATCCATATTTTTAGCCTGCTTGATAATAATTTATTGAGGAAAAAGGTTTCTTTGGATGCAAAATCATTGGGTAAACGATCGTAGAAAACAATGACATTGACACACGCTCCGATTACTTGGTGATTATAAAGAGGATATCATCCGTTGATTACCATGGAGAAATCGTGAGACATTTTCATCTTTAACTCAAATGTCATAATCAAGGAATGGAAGACAAATTAAAATTGGAATAAACTTTTCACAAACATCGCTAGTGTGTAAGGAGAAAAAGCATCCAAGTTTGGATGCCTTCTAGATGATATTAGATTATGAATACCATGACACTAAGTGTATTTTATAATCGTTGTTTAGGAACGAGGTACAAAGGATGACACTGTTACCAGAGAGCGGGATCCTCTCCCGGCACGTCATCCCATTCTTGATGTTTCAGACCACAGTCCCCCAAATGTAACATACCGCTGTGAGCCACAATGC
>NW_011920939.1:0-1709 GCF_000151845.1 Pteropus vampyrus
GAGAGATAAAGAGTTTTCTAGACAAACAAAAGCTAATAGTATATCACCACTAAAGCAGCATTACAATAAATATTAAGGGGATTTTTTAAAACAGAAAATAAGAGGCCAAAACTAAATATAAGAAAATATAGGAAAGAAAAAATCTCATTGATAAAGGAAGGCATTTAGAAAAGTAGTGGATCAACCAAATACAAAGTTGGTATGAAGGTTAAAAGACAGAAGTAGTAAGAACATGTGTAAATACAATAAAAATTAAGAGATACACACAAAAGATGTAAAATATGACAAATACATATATGTGGAGGAGTGAGTAAAAAATGTAGGCACTCAAACTTAAGCAACAATCAATTTAAAATAGCTTTCTATAAACATAGCTTGATATATATGTTACATGGCAACTATAAAATGAACCTATAATAGATAAACAAAAAATAAAGAGAAAGTAATCCAAACAACTATAAAAATAATCAATGTGGAAGAAAAAAGAGTGAGAGAAGAAAAGAACAAAGAACCACAAAAACATAAAATAATTAATAAATTAACAATACATACCTATTGATAATTACTTTAAATGTAAATGGACTAAAGTTTCAATCAAAAAACATAGAGTGACTGAATGAATTTAAAAATAAAGGCACATACATATGTTGCCTGTAAGAGATTCACCTCAGATCAGAAGACACATACAGACTGAAAGTAAACAGATAAATATATATATATATATATATATATATATATATATATATATATATATTTGATACAAATGGAAATAAACATAAAAACACCGGGGTAGCAATATTCATATCAGAAAAAAATGGACTTTAAACCAAAAAAATATAATAGAAGAAAAAAAAGGAGATTACATAATGCTAAAGGGATCAATTCAACAAGAGAATATAACTCTTGTAAACATCTACGGATCCAACATAGGAAGACCTAAATGCGTAAAGAAAACATCAACATACCTATACTGTCAATAGTATAACAATAATAGTTAGAGAATATAACACAGAGAATCAATAAGAACACAAAGGCCTTAAATAAGACATTAAACTACATAACTTTAATAGATATTTCCAGAATATTCTACCCCCAAACATCAGAATGAACGTTGTTTTTAGGTGCACATGAAACATTTTCCAGGATAGACCACATGCTAGGCCACAAAATTAGTCTCAATAAATTTAGGAAGGTTGAAATCATATCAAACATCTTATCTGATAACAATGGTATGAAACTAGAAATCAATTACAAAAGGAAAACAGGAAAAAACACAAACACGTGCGGGCTAAACAACTTGCTACTGAACAATCAATGGGTTAACAAATCAAGAAGGAAATCAAATGATATCTTGAGATAAATGAAAATAAAAACACATTGAAAAATTAATAATATGCAACTAATACGGTTCTACAAGAGACAATTATAGTGATATAGACCTACCTCAAGAGACAAGAAAAATCTCAAAAAATCTAACCTTATACCTAAAGGAATTAGAAAAAAAAGGAAAAATCCCTAAGTGAGTAGAAGGAAGAAATAATAAATATCAGAGCAAACTAATAGAAATAGAACCTAAAAATAAAATAGAAATGATCATAAAACTAAGCTGGTTCTTTGAAAGATAAAATTGATAAATGTTTAGCAGACTCATCAGGAAAATGAGGGAAATAGAGCCTAAATAAATAAAATCAGAATAAAAGAAGGAAAAA
>NW_011920940.1:0-4227 GCF_000151845.1 Pteropus vampyrus
TTCATACTTATAATAAATTGTAAGCCTATAAGAAATTTTCAGGGCCAACCTAGGAACCATTCAGTATAGCATTTGTGTGCGAAAGGTATATGAGAGAGAGGCATGATCCTTCATGAAATCTTTTTCAAGAATCACACGATGAGAAATTGCTAGAGAATAAGGCCATCAATATGAGTATTCCAGTGTGTCGGAGAAGCTCTGGCTAAGGCAAATCACAACCAACTTGGGAAATCCAAGCAAGGTGGATTTATTTTATATGTAAATGGTTTGGACATGTTGTTTCTCGGTCCAGTAAAGATGCAGAAGATGCCAGTGACTAATTGGTTGTAAGGGTGCAAGACAGTGTTACGGGTTATTGGTCGCCTTTATTAGTTGTCTATTACCACTGGCAAACAATGAATATTGAGGCCTCCCTCACTCACTCACTCTCTCCAACGCTCTCTCTCTTTCGGGTGGACTTACACAGGCATACATTATTACAGTTACATTTCTGTCATTCGAAAAATCCCCCAATGGTCCTAATATTGATACGGAACATCACGTTTAAAATTCTGCAACTTACAGCGGGAAAGGATACGGGACATCTCTTGCAGAGTTCCTCGTTTATGGTTTTCTTTTTTCTTTAGTAAACCTGATTAAGTTTTCTTCCCTCCTTTCTGTGGGACAAAGGCCCTATCCCCCAAATCCACATAATGAACCTGAAACTGTTCACTCATCTCCTCTGGCTTTAGATAAGTATCCTCGGACCACCATGAGGGAATGGTCCTAGTCAAAGCAGGGTCCTTAGGGTCTGAGAACGGAGAGGAATTCAGGCCGAAGTTTTTTTATTCTTTCAGAAATATATCAACCCAGCCTATTCCCCTTTCCTCATTTCTTTGGTAAAACAATAGTAGAAAGTCATTCCTAGCTGATTTAGATAACAACATTGTATCTTCTTTTCCTTCTCAAGTGACTGGGGCAGCACTTCAGCAGAAACCCAAGATACCCGGCATGAGTGAGGCAAAAAGGGATAAAGCTGCGTGAAACCTCAAAAGACAGGGACGATGACCATTCTCAGCAGGAAACAGATACAGAAGAACAGACCTCCCATACCTCGACGTCGCTACTAAGAAGACGCGGGATCATGGCTCTTAGAAAAGAGTTAAGCAGGAAAGATAGATCGGGGCTTTAGGGTCTGCCTGCAAAGACACCGAGGTCGTCCTGTTGGAAGAAGGGTCTGCCCATGCCCGCCCACAATTAAGCAAGCGAGAATGCCTTTTGGGGCTAAAGGTAACGCATAACAGTAAACAAGAAGGCAGATAATTGGGTAGGGCTTTTAGCCAGACAATCGCACCGTGCAATGAAGAACTCAGCGACCTTCAACTCACCTGAACCCCATTATACCATGATGATAAGGCGACGCGTATGCCCAGAAGTTCATTAAGTCCACTATAACAGGCTGAATTCTGGGAAGGAACAATCGCAGAAATCAAATGATGAATCATGGAGTCCTGACAGTCTTAATTGTCAATCAAGAATGCTCAGTGGTCTCAAAAAGTGCCCACCTAGAGCAAATAGAGAACAAAACCCTGAAAGCTTGGTCACCAGGCCTTTTGAGCCACGCCTCTCTTGCTCAGGTCCGCTTCCACGTCTGTAAGTGTACTTTCCATTCTAACGAAACTTGTCTTCTCTACAGTATTTCCTTATCTCGCTCTATCCATTGTTCCAGACATCAAGAATGGGATGACGTGCCGGGAGAGGATCCCGCTCTCCGGTAACAGTGTCATCCTTTGTAACTCGTTCCTAATCAACGATTATAAAATACACTCAGTGTCATGGTCTTCATAATCTAATATCATCTAGAAGGCATCCAAACTTGGGTGCTTTTTCTCCTTACACAATAGTGATGTTTGTGAAAAGTTTATTCCAATTTTAATTTGTCTTCCATTCCTTGATTTTGACATTGGAGTTAAAGATGAAAGAGTCTCACGATTTCTCCATGGTAATCAACGGATGATATCCTCTTTATAATCACCAAGGAATCGGAGCGTGTGTCAATGTCATTGTTTTCTACGATCGCTTACCCAATGATTTTGCATCCAAAGAAACCTTTTTCCTCAATAAATTTTTATCAAGCAAGGTAAATATATGGATAATTTTAATGGGGATTTTCTTGTCCATCTGTTAGTTGGCATGATTTCCACATAATTGTTTACGTTTTCTTCACTTGCCATGAATCCTTCCGCTTAGATATGTTATAGGTTGGGGGGTTGTTTGTGGGTTTGTTTAGATTTTAAGGCTTTTATGTGTTCATCGGTCCTCTTGGGGCTAGATGAATGCTTGTTGGGAATGACATCGGAACGTCCTCTATCCACGATTGTTCGACGACACAGACGTGCCCGGAAGAGAGCTCAAGCGCGAAAGCCTGAGAAGGGTGATGTGACCCACTTAATCCAGTCGACACAGGGGCGTCTTTCTCCTGGCTGTACCCCAACACACACAATTACTTCCAGTAGTAATCACAAGAGATTGCTCTGAGGGAATCGTCTGACTTGAAATGCCAAAATTATTCTTTTTTTTCTTTTGTCATGAACATGGGTGTGTTTCCTGATCTATTCTTTTCCATTGACAGAGTGTCAATCCCTGTTTTAGTTTTTAAATCGATAGCCTACATGTTCATATATCGTAGGGAAAGACCGCTATCATGGTTATTCCCAAAAGTGTTCTCTTCCGTGTACTGAATAATCTGCTCAGTCATGGCAAACTTCTGTTGGCGTTCATGACTATGTTTTCACAGAATGCATAGACTTATTCGTTATTTCATAACTCATTCTTACAGGAGTATATAACGTCTTCTTTTGCGTGTTGAAGTTCTATCTATTCTTTTCGCAAATTATCTCAGACTGACTTGCTTCTCCTATATAGACGTGCACTCAAGGCAGCGGTCTGATTCCCACATGTAAGTAAGTTATATTGCATCAGAATTATGAAATGAAATTCGACAGGTTCACTCTACAGGACAACAAGCCATGTGCTTCCATTAATCCCTACCCATTCTGTAAAACTCCATGCCGTATCTCTGGGCAATACCAACAGGCGTGACATTTGAATGATAACAATATCGTTGTTCTGTACCAGAGACTTTCAAGGTCATGTGGCTTGACGATTGTTACTACCCTCAGTCCTGTTTTCTACAAGCAAATAGCCCATATCAGGGAATTGGCCTTTTCCAGAAGTAGTAGTTTAAGTGCCATGGCCCAGGTTTTATCTAGAGATGGAGAAAGAGAAATAAAACCCCACTTGAGACCGAGTTCCCTTGCGAATCTCTCTGAGTGATCAGATCTGAAAGCCAGCATCACTGACCACTGCCCAGTTAACCTGTTGAAACACAAGCACGCCGTTAGGACATTTTGGTAACTGCTCCCACGGGAGAAGTTTTCAGTGCGGAGATTTGGCTAAAGCCTATGAAGAGTGCTGAGACCAAGAGAGCTGAATGTCCAGGGAACAGAGAAGCAGACCAGCAGACGGACCCCAGACATAGGTAATATCTACTTTCTCTCCAGCAGCATCTCCCTTACTATTCTCAGGCCTGATGACGAAGTAACCCAAGTGCTTCTTGCCAGGCCTTGGCTCATATCAACAGTTGATGACTCGGCTCTGAAGGTCATTGTGAGGCGTGATGACACGTCTAGCTGCCTAAGCAATCAGGCCCTGGGACTCAGGCAAATAGTGGGAGGGGGAGGGAGGGAACTGCTCCTCTCTCTACTTGCGTTCCCTTCTAGATCATTTGCCGCTCCTGCAGGAACCGAAGCTGCTCATTGGTCTGGGATAGAAAACATGCACATACACCAAGACAATGTGGCATTCATTTTCTTCTGCCATCAACAAACCGATTGAGCTGAGCAACTCCAACCCTGATGTGTAATGTCAGGTTTAAGACTGTCATTTGTCCAATTAGTAAAAATACAATGCATACAGAAGGCATTAGGGACAAGGGGACAAGGGACAGGTGATCCGATTTCCCGTCACATTCCTGTGGGATTTCGGGCAAATGCCATCAACTCTGATCCTTTTTACAAAGCAGGGAACACAACAGCAACTCCACTGTTAGGGGTTTATGAATATCAGATGAGACAAGACAGTTTTCGCCACTCATGTGCGGTGTGGCTCACATCGGTGTGTTACATTTGGTGGACTGTGGTCTGAAACATCAAGAATGGGATGACGTGCCGGGAGAGGATCCCGCTC
>NW_011920941.1:0-1314 GCF_000151845.1 Pteropus vampyrus
CTCCTGGTGCATATGTGTTGTCAGTCTTGAAACTGGGATCCATTTTTTTGGGAGGGGGTGGTTGTTTCACCCTCTGCTGAAATCCTACGAGATGATTGGCCTTGTGAGCAGTGTGGTCTAGGTGATGATGACCATTGCCTGGGGAACATTCTTTATTTGCTTTTGGCTTGCTAACAGGCTCTGCTGCCTGCTGCCTAGTGTTCATTTTTGAAGTGTGCTGGCGGCTTTCGTGCATATCGAGCTGCATTTGCTGAGTCCCACCAAGCCTCTCTCATAGATTTAAACAATCTAAGTCAGTTTCAATATCAGCATTTAGAGTCAGGAGTAGAGGTTAGGGTGCTCCTTAAAGTAGCCTTAGGTCATGTGTATCAGCCTGGACCAATCTTTGCATTTAAATTAGGTATCTCGATTCTAGCATAAGTTGTGACTCATGCTAGGTTTAGGGAAACAACTGTTACCATGAGATTGTGTCTCCCAGGCCTGGACCCTGTTCTATAATCAAAGGAAAGACCCATATTGATACGCTGTGCAGTATATGTGCCCACTGGGTGCTCCCTCTGTAAAGAACAGTCACTATGTGATGTGCTGAGGTCTATAGTTCTAGAAACAGATCACTATCCCTAAGTAATTTATACTTTTATATATACTATGGTGAATGAAATTATTTTAATTTCATTTTGATTGTTTGTTGTTAATGTATAGAAATACAATTGATTTTTTTTTTTTTGTATATTGATCTTGTGCCCTGTAATTTGTTAAGCCATTTATTAGTTCTAGCAGATTTTTAGTGAATTCCTTGGGATATTCTAACATGTATGTTCATTTGACTCCATCATCTGGCCGTTGACTGCACATCGAATCCTTCTCCTTTCCTTTTCGCCCCACATCTGGGCAGACTGATAAAAAAGCTCAGGTATTCCTTTCCTTGGCACTGGCAGGGAAGTTCAAACCTTACAAATACCAGCCTGTACATGGAAACCATTATGCCAGCCTACCCTTAACCACAGTAGAATTCAAAGCCACTTGCTCCTTCTCAAGCAAGTAGATCACCTTGGGTGCTTCCTCTGCTTTCCCCAGAAAGCCTCATGAGTAAGAGGTACTCTCTTGTTGCATGTGTGCCATCAAATTCTTGACATCTGAACCAACTGAGGAAAAGTGAATATTGATCCCATCCTTTGTGGGGAAATCATAAGGCATGGCAAAAACCAGAAATAAATCAAACATTCTACAACAGGGACAAGATTAAATATAGCCATCATAAATTATATATTTGAAAAGCATGTCATAATATTAGAATATGCTCATGATATATGA
>NW_011920942.1:0-4220 GCF_000151845.1 Pteropus vampyrus
TGGGCAGCCTTAGTGGGTCGGGGGGGGGGGGCCGAGAGTTCCCGGAATTATTGGTTTGAGGAGGAGACCTAGAGGGGCCACCCTCCATTCAACGGGCTCCTGACCCGGAGGGGCAAGGGGCAGGAGTCGTCCTCCCGGTTAGAGGAGAAAGTGAGAGACGGGGAGCCGAATCCATCATCTCCCGCTTCGGGCAGCCCGTGAGTGGCAGAGCGGGTGCCCTGCGGCATGGCGGAGAACTACACTTAGAGGTGACTTCTCTCTTCCATGCTCCGGTCTGTACGAGAAGCGGGAGCGGGCGCCCGGGGCAGGGGCTGCGTTTGTGCCAGTCGCAGCTCTCGCGAGCATTTCCTCCAGGTTTGTTTCTTTCCAGACCAGTTCCGGGAATCCAGTACCCGGAATCCAGTTCCCGGGGGCACAATCTGAAGCCAGCGCCTCCCGCGGGCGAACGTTCCCCGAAACCCCGGCGGAGAGCGGGAGGGCGGGGCCGGAGCCCCCACGTCGCGTTTTCGGGTCCTGTGGTGGAAGCGGTTCGGCGGGAATTTGGGGGAGGGAAGCGTTGGCTGTGGAGGTGCTGAGGTTCGGGGACGAGGCGGGACCGCGGCCGGACCTAGGTCAAGTCGCCGAGGGAGGCAAAGGGAAGGAGCGGCTTCCCGTGGGCGAACACCGCCGCACGGTTGGCGGAGACGCGTCGGTCTGAGGACGCGGCAGAGCGAGGGCCCGTGTGGAAAATTGTGTTTTTTTTCTTTTTTCTGCGTAGTGTCGGCTCGTGCCCGGTGTCATTTTGCGTGTGGCTGCCTAGCGTCCCCAGCGACATTGACGTGGGTCCAATTTGGGGATCCATTCTGCTCTGTGTGTTCGATTTTCTGCCGATACCACCGTGTTTCGGTTACTGTCGATTTCTTTTTTTTTGGTGGCGAGTAACGTGGAGATCGGGAATTCAAACTTGACGCCGCGTCTGCCGCATCCTGGGTAGTTCATCCATGACACCCAGCGTATTGGCTGGTGACGTAGAGGCCCGCAGCGTCCCAGCACAGGAGGACTCGGGATATTTAGAATAAGCGTTTATTGTCGGAGTCTCGGTTATCTGAGAAGGCAGTAGGTGAACACCTTCCCAACCTGCCACATTTTCCCCATCCTGCTCAGGGTATTTAATGGCACATCTGGGCATTTTTCGGGGGCTGCGTGGGCGTTCTTAGGCCTGTCATGCTTCATGGAGCCATCCCTCTTGCCACGTGGTCCTCCAGTGCCATCAGCAACCCCAGAATAAAGATGGGAGTAGTCTGGAAAGCACGCTAGATCCGAAGGATTGTGATTAGTAAGCACAAAGGCATCGATCGTTCGTTCCAGTGAAATTTTGTGCGGCAGGGGACCTTTCAAGCTACGTGTGAAGCCAGGGAGTGCAATCTACTGAGAAGCTACAGTGCGCGGAAAAGCGAAGCCTGGGATGCCGTGCGTCCTCTACTGCAGGGTCCCAACCGGGCCCTTCTTCACTAGGACTGAATAGGGGTTGGGGAGAAGGGTCGGTTTTCAAAGGACCCGGCAGAGATACGGCTCGATATGGAGAGTTCTTTCTTTTCTTATTTTCATATTTGGTGTAAGACGGGTAAGGAGTAAACATAGGTTTATCCATTTCTTGTTTCGTATTCTAGAAGAACTACGGTATTCTGAGTCCCGCCCATATTATGGGGGAGTTGCCTCTATCCTAATTTCCCCTTGCCTTTCCCCCTCGCTGACAGCCGTCACGGGCATGCTGATTGCTGTAAAATGGGTGCCTATTTCTGGGTGGAGCAACACTGAGATTTGAATATTTCTCGCTCTTACCTGGATTCCACCTCTTTCCCTATCCCCGATCAAAGATGTTTAGACTCAAACGCCAGGTGAAGTTGAATTTGAGAAAACCAACGAGCACTTTTCTTCTGTCACCAGGCGGGTTAACGGTTGGGATCCCACTAGCTCCTGTGAACTGCTGCGGCCGAGAGGTCACGAACGTCTGTTGACAGAGGTAAGCAGTACTTCTATTTTCCTTGTCAGTCTTTGATCTATTTCTGCAGGGTCTGGGAGAATTTAGAAGTGTTGCCAGTCTGTTCATACATTCAGATTGTTGTCAAAAAATATTTGTGAAGCTAACGTCTTGGACTTAAAGTCTCAAGATCTCTCTCTCTCTCTCTCTCTCTCTCTCTCTCTCTCTTTTTAACTGATCGTCCAGAGATGGTATTTTTTTCCTTCTTTTGTGTTATTGTTCCTGGAGAATGGGGTCCTCTCCCGGCACATTGTCCAGGTTCCTGATGTCTCAAACAAAGAATTGAGTAAGACACCGAAATACATTAGAAAAGTTTTCTTAGGAAGGAAAGTCCACGTCCAGACGTGGAAGCAGCCTGAGCAAGAGAAGCGTGGCTCAAAAGGCCCGGTAGGCAAGACTTCAGGCTTTTTATCCCTTTTTGCTGTGTTTGTTTACTTAGACTGGGCTTCCTTGATTGACAAGGAAGATTGACAGCACCCAGTGAGTCATCATTTTGCGTTCTAAACATGTTTGTTCCCAGAATTCAGTCTGTTATAATATGAATGAACTTTCAGGCATAGGCAGCATATTATAATGATGGTCTAATGAGACCCAGGTGAGTGAAGGTCCTTGGGGTCTGCATTGCCCATGTGCCAGTCAGTGGCTTAAAGTGGTACCTAATTCTCTGCCTACTGGTTTCTTTGTGTGAGTGAAAAAAAAAAAAAAGCGCCTTCTGGCTTGCTTAATTGTGGGCGGATTAGGGTGGACCCCATCTAGGATAGGATGACCTCCTTGTCTTTGCAGGCAGACCCGAAACCCCCTCACTGTCCTGCCTACCTCTTTTCTAAGAGCCAGGAACCGCCTTATTAGTATGGATTGTTGTAGCCGCCAGCCCCCGAAAGACACACGGACCACCAGAAATCAGTGAGTTATAGGAAACAGGCTCTTTATTCAGACAGCTGGGTCTGCCAGGGGTACGCAGACCCCAAATTAAGCAGCCCTGAAATGTTAGAGGTACAGGGTTTTTAAGCCCTAAATCCCATTCCTCATTCTGTGTTAAACACAAAGGTCTATTTTTCTCCTATTCACTACCTGCCAACCCACAGGTCAGGTGTGCAAGCAGGGGTACAGAAGCAGAAAGCTTACTGTTAGAATGTTATGTTCCCATGGGTGATAGCCTGTGTTCCTATGGGCGATAGCCAAGCAGTAATTTTCCAGCCAGCACAGGATGTTGAGGAAGGGGAGGTCTCTTTTTCTGTATCTGCTTCCTGTTTAGAATGGCCATAGTCTCTGACTACAGGGGTTTCACGGAGCTCTTTCCCTTTCTGCCTCAGTCAGGGTGGGGTCTTGGTTTTCTTGCTGAAGTGCCACCTCAATCCCTAGACAAGGAAAACAAGATACAAACTTATTATTTAAATCATACATCTATTAATTTCTATTATTGATTTGCGTATTAAGTGAGTAAAGGGAAACAGGCTCAGTTAATACAATTCTTAAAGAGCAAAAAAAGAAAGACTTTTGGCTTAAAGTCCCCTCCCCTATCAGACTCTTAAGGGCCCTGCCTGGCTTAACAGCATTTCTGCTTAGCAATGGTCTGATGATCCTTATCAATAGTCAGAGGATCTGAGTCGCCAGGGCAGTTGTCAGGATTTGAGGGAGAGGGCCTTTTTTTCCAGAGAAAGGAGGGAAGAAATCCTAACTAGGTTTACTAAAAAGATGAACTCTGCAAGAGATGTCCTACTTCATTTCCTGCTAAAAGATTAAGAATTTTAAAAGTGATGTCTTGTCTCAAACCCAGGTGTGGCTTCTGCAGGCAGACTTTGCTTTTTTTCATTAAACACGTTGGAGAAGGTTTTCCAGAGTTTTGGAAGTGCCATTGTGGGGAGGTAGTCAGTGCCCCTTTGCAGCCCCCAGGTGGTGGGTGGTGGGACTTCCATGGGAGGAAATGGCGAGGAGAAGGTTTGCGTGCAAGCATTGCTGTGGGGTGTTGGGTAGAGGGTTGAACTTCACAGCACCCAGCAGAGTAATGGCTTTGTGTGGAAAACTTTTGGTTATGTGATTTATAACTTGAGGGATAAGATAGTGAGGGTGACTAGCACTAAAGATTAGTCAATCTATTTTTTTGCTTCACATTATAGAGAAACTAAAGATGTTCCTGTTCTTTTGTCTACATGTAATGGGGAATTGCTTCTACTATAATTCCAGTTTGCCTGTCTCCCAG
>NW_011920943.1:0-1438 GCF_000151845.1 Pteropus vampyrus
TCCCAGAGTTCCTAAATTCCCCCTCCCCCACTCAAAACCCCACTATTTTAAAGGTATGGCATGCATCCCTTCAAGTCTATCTCTATCACACACATACACACACACACACACACACACACACACACACACACACACGCACACACACAATGCTCTTATAGTATCACTTTTGTTTCTTTTTAAATTCGTATTCCCTTTATGCTTTGTTTCTTAATTAAAGAAACACATATTTACAAAAATATGCATGTATAGACATACATATATAATTTCTGCAACTTTTCCTTAACAATATATTTTTATCATCTTTTCATAATAGTATATATATGTAGACCAACCACTCTTCTAGTTTATAGTTGAAAGTATTACAAAGTATGGCTGTCTCTAGTGAGGGACATTGTTAAACAAATGTCTTTGCATCCTGTACAAACATTTTAGAGGACAAATTCCTACAAACAGACCTCCTGGCTGGGTCAATGGGGACAGTATCTTTTTAATCACTTGTTCAATTAATCCTGAAATAACAGTTGTACCGTTTGGCTGAGTGGCAGAACAGAGCGAAAAACTCAAAATAGTACTTCTCGGTCCTATTTTATAGGTGAAGGAAGTGAAGCCCAGGGAGGGCTACTCCAGGCCAAAGTCACCTGCTGAATGAGTACCATGACCAAGTCTAGAAGTGGGGACAAACTTCCATTGAAGGCTTTTGTCTCTCCATTCCCTGACCCTCTACTCACCTGGACTGGGACTCCAGAGATCTCTCCACCTCCCTCCCTCCAGGCCATCCTGGTTTTGGCCACAGCTGAGTTATTGGCAGCTCATTCAATGTGTAGCCTTGTGGGTGAAATTATTGTCCCTTAATTGAATTGAAAACAAAAGGCGATTCAATTTTATAGGGATCAGGAAGCCACTGGAGGAAGGAAATCAAATGCAGAACAATCATGAAAGATTCTCAAGGGAAGATCCCTTGCAGGTGGGCGTGTAGGGTTGCTAGGCTGTCTCTGAAGTCACCCCATTTCAGGTCAGTCCCTCCCATAAGCCTTCTGTTCTCGCTTCCCGTGTTCTAACTGGACGCCATCTTCCCCAATGGTGCACGTGCAGATTCTGTGAAGCACCTGGACTTTCAGGCAGCTGGCTGAAATAGGGCACTGGATTCTGGCGGCTCCAGGGTCTTGGGTCTGGCTGCCGCAGGTGAGCAAGGGAGAACAGCCCCTCAGTTTGGGAGCCTGATCTGGGGAGAAAGCATATCTGTATCATTATTCCTCTCCACGTCTCTTCATAGGCCCTTTGTAAGAAGTCAGGGCAGAGGATGGGAGATGAGTCCACAAAAGTCTCACCACCAGATAGAAGCTTTCTATGGACTGAATTGTCCCCCCCACCCCAAATCCATAGGTTTAAGCATTAACCCGCAATGTGACTATATTCGGAGATAGGGCCTATAAGGAGA
>NW_011920944.1:0-4215 GCF_000151845.1 Pteropus vampyrus
TCATGTAGGTGGCCGTCTTCCCGCTGTGTCCTTGCCAGGGCGCTCCTGGGGTCTCTTCTGGGGGGACCCTCGTCTCGACCCGCCACCTCCGAGCGCCATCACCCTGCGGTTAGGGTCTCGACACGCCCCGTCCGTCACTGTGGCAGAACGTGCCCGAACGAGAAGTTTCCAGAACCTGCGCTCTCACCCACCACCTGCCTGCTCTGAGGTGGCTCCCATGTCGGGCGCCTGTGCGGGAAGCCCCCAGCCCGAGGGACGGGACAGTTGTCCCTGACCCAGGCGTTCACACCCTGTGAGTTTCTATTTTTGCTCTTGTAATCATTGAGATTTTATCGTAAGACTTTGCGCGTGTGAAGCACACGAGTCCATCATCCTTTGCCTGTACCTGGAGTCAAGCATTTAGGATGTGAGCAAGAACTGAGCCCCGTTCCTTGGGACCTGAGTCAGGCTCAATCCCATTCTGACAAAACCGTAGATTTGTTCGGTCGTGTCCTTTGTCCGGCACCAAAGCGCTGGTTGGAAACAGTTTTGACATCCGTTCTCCTTAGCTTGCTATCTGCCTAGAATGCACAAAAGGGTGATAAGACAGTGGCAGTATGCTTGTGCTGTGTAGTAAGAGCAGAATAAAAGCTTTAGTCTGCCATCGTTTTTCGCCTCGGAACAAAGGAAGCCACATTGTGTGGCGTGTCGTAGGAAGGGTAATATGAAGGGAAATCCTTCTGGAGAGGATGTTCTTTAACCTGAGTATTCAGAGGCACCGGCCGAAACGAACGGACCATGTTTTCCAATGAGTATGGAAAGGGAAACCCTCTCCCACTGATGTTTCAGGGGCATACTGACCAACAGATGGAGCCTGAGGCTGGGATCCAAATTTGTTGAATGCAGACGTCAGATGACTCTGGCGAATAATGTTGGATCAGATCTCTGAAAAGAGCAGTTTCCACTCTGTACGCTTCTCCTTAGAAACGGCTCTCCGTACTTCTTTTCTCTGCATAGCGATATACGGGGATTTTGAAAGGACTGCAGGATTGTTCGGAGAGGAGCCTGGAGAAGTGTAGTTCAGGAAGCAAATGTGCAATCTACCCACAGCCACAGGCTGTGATATCCATACTGACAATATAGCCTTTTGATTGTGGAAATTCGTACGAAGCGGGTTCAGGCGGTTGCCTTTTGGAAGAGAGCGTACGTGCTGCAAAGACATGATTAGACTGCCGGGATTTATTAGGTGGTAAGGTATTTCAATTCTTCTGGTCCCATTTTGCCATTAAGAAGAGATAGCTATCCTCTAAAGCTGAGAGAAAGCGAGCACCACTTGTACAGCAAGCTCCTTTGGGATTGCCTGGCTTGTATGATCCAGAAGTGCAGTCATTGTTGGATGCTGTGAAGTAAGGCGGCCCTCTAAGTAAGTACTGAGAGAAGTTGCAGTTCTCGTGGTTAAGGTCATAGTTACTTGTTTGGAACCACTTCTTACTCTGTTGTGTGTGACATGGTGTGTGTTCCGTCCCAGACTGACAGATCTGTAAAGCTGTTTCTCATGTGCCCTTTTGCCGTACCAAAGTGGTGGTGGAAAAGTCTTTGGACATCCATCGTCTTGAGCTTGCCATCTGAAAGAATTCAGCAGCATGTACTCTTCCTGTGGCAGCATGTCTGCAATCTGTGGTCGAGTCAAATAACAGCTTTCATATGCGGTCTTTTGGCAAACGCCAAAGAAAAAGCCACTCTGTGTGTGTCTGTGCGTGCTTGTGTCATTTTAAAGAAAATTGTTTGGTGTGGATGTATTTGTAATCTGTGTCCTCAGAAGCGCCGGTCCATAAACGAACAGTGTTTTCTCATGCATATGGTAACTGAAACTGTCTCTGGGATGTGTCAGCGGGCTTCCGAGCCACTGATGGAGCCTTGAGGCTGGAATGCAAGTATGCTTCATTCAGAAGTTAGAGCACTCTGACGCATGATTTTGGAGGCATAGCCTTTGTCAGAATTGCTTCCATTCTGGAAGCCTCTGCCTAGTAACGGTGCTCAGTAGACATCCTTTATGCTGACTGATAGACAGATACATTCACTGGGCTGCAGCATTGTTCTATGCAGTGACATGGGAACTGTGGACTCTGAAGCAATCTTGGTCTCCTACCACAAAGAGAAAGTGTGAAATTGGAAAGCTGGCAGATCCATTGGGAAATTTCGTATGAAGCGGGTTCGGGCAGCAGCATTTTGGAAGAGAGCGTCTATGCTGAAGACACATTCTTAGAATGCGGCGATTAACCCGGTGGTATGGTGCTTTATGTGTTCGGGTCTTCTTCTGCCATTACGGAGCTAGAAAAACTTTAAAGTGCGAGAAGGTGTACAGCGCATGCAAAGGAAACCGTTTTGGAACGCTTGATTTCTCTAGTCCAGAAGTGTATTCGATCATTTGGTGCAAGTTTTGCTGTATGCTGTAAAGAAAGTCGGCAGTGTAAGAAAGCAGAGAAATTGGAGTTCTTGCCTGTACCTGGAGTCAAGCATTTAGGATGTGAGCAAGAACTGAGCCCCGTTCCTTGGGACCTGAGTCAGGCTCAATCCCAGTCTGACAAAACCGTAGATTTGTTCGGTCGTGTCCTTTCTCCGGCACCAAAGCGCTGGTTGGAAACAGTTTTGACATCCGTTCTCCTTAGCTTGCTATCTGCCTAGAATGCACAAAAGGGTGATAAGACAGTGGCAGTATGCTTGTGCTGTTTAGTAAGAGCAGAATAAAAGCTTCAGTCTGGCATCGTTTTTCGCCTTGGAACAAAGGAAGGCACATTGTGTGGCGTGTCGTAGGAAGGGTAATATGAAGGGAAATCCTTCTGGAGAGGATGTTCTTTAACCTGAATATTCAGAGGCACCGGCCGAAACGAACGGACCATGTTTTCCAATGAGTATGGAAAGGGAAACCCTCTCCCACTGATGTTTCAGGGGGATACTGACCAACCGATGGAGCCTGAGGCTGGGATCAAAATTTGTTTAATGCAGACGTCAGATGACTCGGGCAAATAATGTTGGATGGGATATCTGAAATGAGCAGATTCCACTCTGTCCGCTTCTCCTTAGAAACGGCTCTCCGTACTTCTTTTCTCTGCATAGCGATATACGGGGATTTTGAAAGGACTGCACGATTGTTCAGAGATGAGTCTGGAGAAGTGTAGTTCAGGAAGCAAACGTGCAATCTACGCACAGCCACAGGCTGTGATATCCATACTGACAATATAGCCTTTTCATTGTGGAAATTCGTACGAAGCGGGTTCAGGCGGTTGCCTTTTGGAAGAGAGCGTACGTGCTGCAAAGACATGATTAGACTGCCGGGATTTATTAGGTGGTAAGGTATTTCAATACTTCTCGTCCCATTTTGCCATTAAGAAGAGATAGCTATCCTCTAAAGCTGAGAAAAAGCGAGCACCACTTGTAGAGAAAGCTCCTTGGTATTGCCTGGCTTGTATGATCCAGAAGTGCAGTCATTGTTGGATGCTGTGAAGTAAGGCGGCCCTCTAAGTAAGTACTCAGAGAAGTTGCAGTTCTCGTGGTTAAGGTCATAGTTACTTGTTTGGAACCACTTCTTACTCTGTTGTGTGTGACATGGTGGGTGTTCCGTCCCAGACTGACAGATCTGTAAAGCTGTTTCTCATGTGCCCTTTTGCCGTACCAAAGTGGTGGTGGAAAAGTCTTTGGACATCCATCGTCTTGAGCTTGCCATCTGAAAGAATTCAGCAGCATGTACTCTTCCAGGGGCAGCATGTCTGCAATCTGTGGTCGAGTCAAATAACAGCTTTCATATGCGGTCTTTTGGCAAACGCCAAAGAAAAAGCCACTCTGTGTGTGTCTGTGCGTGTGTGTGGTGCTGAAGGGTCATTTTAAAGAAAATTGTTTGGTGTGGATGTATTTGTAATCTGTGTCCTCAGAAGCGCCGGTCCATAAACGAACAGTGTTTTCTCATGCATATGGTAACTGAAACTGTCTCTGCGATGTGTCAGCGGGCTTCCGAGCCACTGATGGAGCCTTGAGGCTGGAATGCAAGTATGCTTCATTCAGAAGTTAGAGCACTCTGACGCATGATTTTGGAGGCATAGCCTTTGTCAGAATTGCTTCCATTCTGGAAGCCTCTGCTAGTAGCGGTGCTCAGTAGACATCCTTTATGCTGACGGATAGACAGATACATTCACTGGGCTGCAGCATTGTTCTATGACGGGACATGGGAACTGTGGACTC
>NW_011920945.1:0-2740 GCF_000151845.1 Pteropus vampyrus
ACGTGAACTTGGGAATCTGTAGGCCAGTCCCAGACAGCAGCTAGTCTTGCTGTGATCTGAGACTTCCGTGGGAATGTGCGAATGGTTACAGAAATTACAGCAAGACTGAGGCTGTACTGATTTTAGCTCCTTGTCTCCCTGAGACCCTGCCCCACCCTACCCACAAATTGCCCCAGGTGGCCCATTGACAGTGAACCACCACTGCCCTGCCCTTCCCCACTAGGTCTCCCAATCCACAAAGGCAATAAACTTTGGCTAGCACAGGGCGGGCACTGAATGGAAATTAGTTTCAGGCAGACCTCTGCTACTTGCAAGAGTTGCAATATTGTGTCTGGGGAGTGCAGGGGTCTGTGGGACCACCCCATGTGGCTGCTGGTCTGACTGTGATCTGTGACTATAGTGGGAACACCCGGGCATCGAAGTTTCAGTTAAACTGAGGCTGTATTGGCTGGACGGCCCTTGCCTCCCAGAGATCCTGCTTCACCCAAGCTACAGTGTCTGCAAGCCATTGACAGGCAGCCTCCCCTGCCCTGCTTCGCTCTGGGGTTGTGCATTCTGCTCAGGCAACAGATCGTGGCTATAGCGATGAGTGCATTTTGGAAAAAACAATTGTGGGCAGACCACCACTGCCTGTACAAGCAGCAATATCCCTTGAGGGGATCGCAGGGGTCTGTATTGCTGTATTGGCCTGACAGCCCTTGACTCTCTGAGCTCCTACCCCTTCCAATACACAAAGAACCTGCTGCAGGTTGATAAGCAGCTGCCCCTGCCCTGGGGTGGGGCAATCAGGCCCAAGGTGGGTAGCAGCTGACTTTGCTACAATTACAGCGCTGGCATGTAAACTGACACTGCAGTGGGAGGGGGAAATTTACTCAATAGACCCAGGAGACTCCTAGGGTCCCTGCACTACCCGACACGCATATCACCCAGAGGTTCTTCCAGTTTCAAAGACTTATGGGCAACTGACAAGCAGTGTCAGACCTGGAGGAGCACTAGCCCCTCTGCTAAGCTTTCCCAGGTCAGGGACAGGGGATAACCAGACCGCTGCTTACAGCGTTGTGTCTTCCACTTACCTATAGATGCAGCATAGGCAACAACCATCTGCGAATTGCTTTGTAGTTCCCACCGGGTAGCCCTGAGCAATCAAAAGCAGCGGCTGACCTTGGCCTATTGGGGAGCCCCTTCCAAAGGGCCACAAAACCAGCGCATCTGGAGGCTGGCAACAGACCACAACAGAGCAACTCCTGACTAGCCCCATTAGTGGTACACACAAAGGGTGGTCTCAACAAATACACAAGCTACTAGGGCAAATCTCAGTCAGTGGGGTCAGCCACACACAGCAACTCTTACCCTGTGGGTGCAGCCAATTCCCACAATTAGTCAGCCTGAGTGTTAATCCCAGCCGCTGATGTACTAATAGCAATAAAGGCTTGGTGACAACAGAAGATCACACACAACACATACAAAGATCATGTCCATAGCCCCTGGCATAGGGGATCAGAGTGAGTGTGCCACTGGGCCTCACAGGACACCTTCCACATTAGGCCATCTGGCCAAGGCTGAGAGATGAAACAAATATTCCTGACACATAGAAATGAATACAGAGAGGCTAATAAAATGAAAAAACATAGAAATATGCCACAAATAAAATAACAGGAGAGAACTCCAGAAAATAAGCTAAATGAAATGGAGGCAAGCAACCAATCAGAGACAGAGTTCAAAATAATCGTTA
The DNA here is from genome assembly GCF_000151845.1 of Pteropus vampyrus. Classification (NCBI taxonomy): domain Eukaryota; kingdom Metazoa; phylum Chordata; class Mammalia; order Chiroptera; family Pteropodidae; genus Pteropus; species Pteropus vampyrus. The sequence goes on from NW_011920945.1 coordinate 1,733, forward strand.
TAAGGATGCTCAACGAACTTATGGGGAGAATGGAGGAACATAATGAGAACCTTAACAGAGAGATAGTAAGCATAAAAAAAGACATAGAAACCACAAAAAAGAACCAGACAGAAATGAAGAATCCCATAACTGAAATGAAGAATACACTAGAAGGATTCAACAGAAGATTGGATGAAGCAAACGAACAAATCAGCAAACTGAGAGACAAGGTAGCAGCATACATCCAATCAGAACAACACAAAGAAAAAAGAATTTTAAAAAATGAGGATGGTTTAAGAGACCTCTGGGACAACATGAAGCGTAACAATATCCAGATCATAGAAGTATCTGAAGGAGAAGAGAGAGAGCAAGGGATTTAGAATCTATTCGAAGAAATAATGACAGAAAACTTCCCTAACCTGGCAAAGGAATTAGACACACAAGTTCAAGAAGCACAAAGAGTCCCAAACAAGAGGAATTCAAACAGACCCACACCAAGACACATCATTAAAATTCCAAATGTCAAAGACAAAGAGAGAATCTTAAAAGCAGCAAGAGAAAGGCAGCTAGTTAATTACAAGGGTACCCTCATAGGAATGTCTGCTGGCTTTTCAATGGAAACTTTGCAGGCCAGAAGGGAATGGCAAGAAATATTCAAAGTTATGAAAAACAAGAACCTACAACTACGAATACTCGATTAAAATGGAAGGTGAGATAAAGAGCTTCCCAGACAGAAAAACTTAAAGAATTCATCACTAACAAGCCAGTATTGCAAGAAATGTTAAAGGGACTTCTGAAAAAAAAAAGTATAAAAAAGAATAAAGAAAAAACAAATACAAATAATAAAATGGCAGTAACTATGTACCTATCAGTAATCACTTTAAATGTAAACGGATTAAATGCTCCAATCAAAAGACATAAGTTAACCGAATGCATAAGAAAACAAGACCCATGCATATGCTGTCTACAAGAGACCCACTTCAGATCAAATGACACTCACAGGCTTGAAGTAAAGGGATGGGAAAACAT
>NW_011920946.1:0-1718 GCF_000151845.1 Pteropus vampyrus
GTTTACATTCGGGAAGGGGGAAAAGCGTGAGGGAGCGATGGGCGAGGGACACACGTGGCCACCTGGCACCTGTCAACTGGCCACTGCCACTGCCACTGCGTGCGGGGGCTTCAGGTGCTGGAGCGTGACAGACTGGGAAGGACATTCCTGCACCTGGGCAAAGGATCCGGTGCAGATGAGCGGCCCAGGTGAACAGCCAGGTCCAGAGGCACCAGGACTGTGTGTGGGGAGGATGGGGCTCTGTGTGGGGGGGATGGGGCTGTGGGGGGGATGGGGTGTGTGGGGGATATGCAGGTTTGGCGGGGCACTGGGGTTCTCTCATGGAAACGGATCAGTTGCAGGCTTTGGAGGGAGACAGGACGTCTCGTCCACGGGCAGGCAGTGGGAGCGTGGGACGTCCCAGTGTGAGAGGCGTCCCTGGATTGTGAATGACGGCCGGGGCGGGGGAGACCTTGAACGTGCGGGATGGACGCGTGGGGTTTCCTGCAGGGAGGGCGGGGGACAGATGCAGCACCGAGCTGGGCTGGCCGGGAAAATGCTGACCATCCCGTGGGGGAGCTGAGCGTCCCGTGGGACGGCCTGTCGGGACGGGTCAGCTCCGGGGTGGTCGGCGCGGCGGGACCATGGCCGCCCGCTCGCTTCCCTGGCCACCTGCTCCCGGGCAGTCGCTTCAGCGGCCGAGCGCCGTGTCTGGATCATAAAACCAGCGCTCACTGTTTCCGAGGCGAAAATCAGGCTCCGCTGCCGGTGAAGGTGAATCGGGAGATGCAGTAAGGGACGCGGATCGGGGTCCGCACGGCGGGTCCTGTTCCTCGGGGGGCCTGCTCCGGGGGGCCGTGCGGGTTGGACGGGGATCGCGTGGGGGGCCGTGGCGAGGGGGTGATTGTGGCGGGGGACTCGGGACGGGGTCGGGGGTCCGGGGGCATCGTGTGGGGGGTCGCGGTGGGGATCGGGATTGTGCGGTGGGGGGCGGGGCGGGGGATCACGGCGGGGCGGGGGGCTTTGGGTAACCGCAGCGGGAAGGAGGACTTTCTCTTGGGGTCCTATGGGGACCCAGATCCGGGAGTGGGTGGGAGGCAAAGAGCCGCTGAGCCGCGGAAGGGGTGCCCAGTGCCCCGTTCCCGTCCCGCTCCCTCGCTGGCCGAGGGCGGGTTTATCCCAAGGGGTCGAGGGGTCCAAAACGAGCCACGCCCGTGGGTCGGAGAACCAGGAGGCGGAGGGCGGGCACGCAGAGCGCGGGGGGCCTGGCTTGCTTGGGGCTCGTGGAGCTGGCTCTGGGGCGGTGGCGGGAACAGCATAGCTCATGTGTGGGTCTCTGCAGGAAACGCAAGCCCCGATCAGCCAATCGGCTCATTGCATTTACGGATAAATCATCCGCGTACAATTTCGTGGATTCTATTTACTCAGAAACTTATTAAACCAGCGTGTACCGCGCTCTACTCCTGGCAGATGAGACGAACAGGATGCAGGAGAGACAAGGGAGCCGCCCCGCGGGCTCCGGAGTGGAACTGAGAGTCCGGAGGACCCGACACAAACAAACAAGCGAGATGCTGCAGACCCCGAGGGAGCACGTCCGGACCCCGAGGGAGCACACCCAGACCCCGTGGGAGCACACCCAGACCCCGTGGGAGCACATCCGGACCCCGTGGGAGCACATCCGGACCCCGAGGGAGCACGTTTGGACCCCGAGGGAGCACACCCAGACCCCGTGGGAGCTG
>NW_011920947.1:0-1650 GCF_000151845.1 Pteropus vampyrus
GGTAACGTTTCAAAGGCAGAACCCAAACACACATCCCAAAAGCGAATTCCTGAACCCAGCTGTTTTCAAATTCACGTGAGACTGTGCAAAGTCTCGCGGGCCAAGAGCTTGCCAAAACCCCAACTGTTTTTACTGCTGGTAAAACTGTAAAGTTCTAATCTAGCAACAGAGATCACTTTAAACATCGCATATGTACAGATCAAATTTTTAAATGAAAGAAGTCTCCACTTTGACCATCTCTTTGACCTTGGATTAAAAGATGGCTCCTCAGCTGTGATATATGAAGCACCTAAGGAAAAATTCATAAAATGGTCGGACCGAAAGTGAAGGGAAGTCTTTGCTTCAAAGGACACCATTCAGTGAAGAAACAAAACGGGAGGACAATTTTGCAAGTTGCATAGCTGACAAAAGTCTACGTGAAGACTACGTAAAGAAAGAACTCTTGCAACTCAATAAAATGACAAAATTCAACTTAAAAAAGGTAAAGGACTGCAAAAGACTACTTTCCAAAGATACAAATTTCCATCAGCACAAAAAGATGCTCAGTATCTCTACAGTCATCAGGGAAATGCGAAACAAAGACACACTACTTCTCACCCTTGGAGGAGGGAGGATGTGGGGGGCGGGGAATGAGCCACCTCCAGCACCTCCTCCCAGTGTGGACCACAGCAGCTCCGCCCCTCCCCCTGGAGTGAGACACACACCAAACCTCAGTGAGAAGGTGCCCGCAGTATTAACCTCAACGGCCAAAAGCAGACAGGAGCTGAGTACAACTTATCAACGAACAAACAAAACACAGTGGGCTGTATCCAGACACTGTCTCGTCTGTCAGTCAAGAGAGGGATGATGGGCTGACTCACGCGATACAGCATCACAAATATTTCTATTAATACAACGTTATATTACCGTCATGGACCCTGGCTACGTCAGAGAACACCAATGACGTAATCTCAGAGAGAACACCTCATTACCCCCCCACCAAAAATTAGCTTTTTTACCCTTCATACCAGTTGCTCTCAGTATGAAGAGGTGTGAGTTAAACTGGGAAAAGAACCACAGTCCAAAAACATTCAATTTTATAAATCTACTTTAAAGCTACATGCAAAATCATGTATGACCAGCTTTCTTCTGAAACCACTGAAGTGTATTCTAACACGTACACACACATGCATTTACAACCTTCCTTAACCGCATTCCCTACCCAGACACCAACGTTTCAGAAATTAAGCATTTAAGGCAAACAGTTGTTGTATGTACCCATGTTAATTTTGTTTCAAAATCACTTAAACTAATACACCAAAAAACTAAGTGATGAGGTCACACGTTTTCCTAATTGTCTAATATTCTACCAAATATTTAATAGCCCTTATATCTCCAAAAAACTTAATAAAATTCAACTACTAAAATCTCAAGAATGAAAATTTAAAATAAAAACAAAAAGATAGTGTGAGTTAACCCCCAGTCTGCAGATTTCCCCATAAATATAACAAAATCGCTGCCTCCGAAGCAAAACAAGAGAGCTCTGGTCCAGTCGGCACCCAGGAACTAAAGACAGGAGGACGAGCCCCTCACTAAACGTGGTGAAGGGGCTCACACCCCTCTCCATCGTGCACTCCACTCAAGCCTTCCTCGCTCTGGGCGACAGACGTG
>NW_011920948.1:0-1762 GCF_000151845.1 Pteropus vampyrus
TCAGGTTATATGACATCATCAATAAAATGAAACAATGCCACCATTGCCAGTTGGATCCGAGTTGCCAGATCCTTGGCTATCAACCCTTGGCAAATTGTTGAGTTAAATAAGTAGCCTTGGAGTAATACCACAAAAGTCCATTGTTTTCCTTCCCATGTGAAGGCAAATTGGTCTTGACTTTCAAGAGCCAAATCTATGGAGAAAAAAAGCACTAGCCAAATCCAAGACATAGTGATACGTTCCCAGCTTTACAGTTAGTTGATCCATTAGATGATAGATGGATGGTACTGTTACATGTAATGGGAGAGTCGCTTTATTCAATTCCCAATAGTCCACAGTCATTCCCAAGAGCCATCAGACTTCTTCATGGGCCACACAGGGGTATTATAAGGAATATAAGTGGGGCACGTAATCTGAGCTTTCTCCACTTCCTAGACTGTAATCCCGATTTCATTATGTCCACAGGCAAGCAATATTGCTTAACATTGACAATGAGCCTCGGTTCTGGCAGCTTCTGTGGCAGGTGATGAGTATGTCCCTGCACTACAGTATTCGCCACCCAAATTTGTAAATGAAATTCACCAGGAGAGGTCTGTAGATTGAGCCCTTGCAATATATCCACCCCTAGGATGTATTCTAGCACTGGAGAAACATATACTTTATATGGACGTGGAGGCAAACATCCTATTCCAAGAGACAAAGTCACAGCTTTGGTCTTAATAGTCTTACCCCCATAGCCGTCTATATAGGCAGCTGGCCCAGGGAATCTGTTTGGATTTCCATAGATAAGACTAGAGTTGGGCAGTATCCACCAGTGCTAGGACTCATTGCATATTCTATGGGGACCAGTGAATTGCCATTTCCATGTGTGGCCTCCGGTCCTTGCCTATCCCCTCCAAATGAGCACCTCAGCCTTCTCCCTAATCATATAGGGTCAACAGAGAGTCCTAGGGTTTCAAAAAGTTCTTCAAGGCCACAGGCCTAGCTCTTTCAGTGGGAGGTTTCTGTCCACGCCAGAATTGCTGTTCAGATTTCAATTGCCACCATAGTTCTAATAATACTGCATTAGGCTGGCAGTCTATCTTGTCTTGATCGACTCCTAAAGCTGAAAAATCAGTCCACATTTGCATTCTGGTTACCCGAATAGGACCTTACCCAGGAGCTTTCTCTTTCTTCTCGCCCCTCGGGGCTCTGGGCATTACCACACGGAAACTTCTGCAGCCCACCTTACAGCGTCCGCCTCTACATGCCCCAGAGCAGCCGTTACTGTAGTCACTTCATGTATATGCTACCCCACAAAAGGAGCCAGGATAGCAACCAACATGCCAAAAGCAGTAGAGGGGGCAGCCCCTAACACTAGGTCCCACATGCCAGCCATAAACCATTCATCATTTGGTCCCTGAGTATTCAAATTAAATATAGCTTGTCACATGCCCAGTTCACGAATAATCTGTGTTAGTTCAGCATACGTTTGCTATTTATTCACATGCTCTGGGAGTTCTCCGGCTTCATTCTAAACTGTCCACACAGCAGCAGTAAGCCATTCCATCAGGATGTGGTTTGCTTGACCTTCAGCCAAACGGCGACTCTTCTGTAGATGCTGCTGTAATTAGGGCTGTATAGCTGTGGATGCCAATTACTCCATCTCGTCAGGGGAGAGTGAGATACTGTTGGTCCTCTCATCTCAAAGGTGCAGCAACCCGGTTCACCAGATTGCAGCCAACATTGTTTTCCCAAATCCCACAATTCTGCAGGTATAAAC
>NW_011920949.1:0-867 GCF_000151845.1 Pteropus vampyrus
TTAAAAAGACCATAGAGTTAGTTAAGGTCTAAAAGCGTGACATCCTTGAAAAAAAATCTATAAAGGATAATTAGTTGTCCGTTCTGAACAGTATTCCAAAATAATCCTCACCTTTCTATGTTAGTGTAAGGTTAATTTAGGGAAGACAGAGGAATGTGGTGGAAAGAATACAATTTGAAAGTCAAATTTACCTGAATTCAAACCAGATTCTTTAATTTACTATTCCTAATTCCTCTAAGCCTTTTCGACACAAGTGAGAAAAGTATAAATGAATGAATGAATGAATGAATGAATGAATGAATAAATAAATAAATAAATAGCAAAACAGACTCAGATGCTGCCTTCACAGAATTTAAGATCTAGCAGGTAAAGCCAACAATTAGGCAAGCAATTCTGCAAAGGTAATCTCAGCATCAGAACCCCTCAGGTGACCGTAGAAGCAACCCCGAAAGCAACAACTAACCTAGCTCAGAATCTCAGGAAAATCTTCCTTATAGCTGAAAGTGGAGAGAAACATTGCGTGCAGTGTTTCAGTCACAGAAAAACTGAAAGAGCTCCCTAACAGTATGGCTCATGAGTGGAGGTGGGCCACGGCCGGGGGATGGAGAAGCATGTAGCATCCAGTCAACAATGGCAATATGAACCATGTCTGGACTTTTTCCAAAAGGCAGTAGGAAGCCATTGAAAACATTGAACAGGGAAAGGGAATAATTTGATTTGTTTTTCCAGAAAATTTACTTGTGATGACAACTAGAAGAATAGATTGAAGAAAATAAATCTGATAACAGAGAGTCAGGTAGCAGCCACTTGGAATAACTTAGAACAGAAAGGATATGTACCTCGACAAAGACAATATCAGTGAAGGGC
>NW_011920950.1:0-1208 GCF_000151845.1 Pteropus vampyrus
TTTGTTTAGATGTGAGCAACAGCAACAGTTTTGGGTTGTGTCTTTAGGGTTTTCTAGATATAATATGTCATCTGCAAACAGAGACAGTTTTATTTCTTCCTTTCTGATTTGAATGCCTTTTATTTCTTTTTTCTTACCTGAATATAACTTTCTAATATTACCCAGGGGGTTGAGTCATACAAATTAAACTATCACTTCAGAAATAATTGTTCTGGTAGCTTAAAAACCTTAATCAGCTGAACATTTGGAAATTTTTAATCCTTTTAAAAAATAGCAGTTATCATCCATCTGAAAGAACCACACTTGGCTGTCAATATATCTAACCTTTCTAATAGTTCCTCTTCTCACTGCTACAGGCATTTTCTTGTCTGAAGCAGATGATCTGACTCCAAGATAAAGGGGTGAAGGTGAGGTTGTAAGGACAAGCAGTCAAGCTTACCTCCAGTCTCATTCAGGATGTGCAAAATTACATGATTGAATGGTTTTTTGTTCCAGTTGAACTAGAAATGAGATTAACAAAATAACCATTTCTATTGCTATCTGAAAAAAAAAAAAATCTTACCTAAAAGAAGCTCAATGCTTATTGAGCCTAGAATGAGTCATTGTTTAGCTGGAAAGAGCACCCAGGAAGGCTAGCTAGCACTTACATTTACAAATATACATCTAAAACATCTATTTATTAAAGCCATGGTACTCAGCCTTAAAAACTTCCAAATGCTCTTATGCCTGTAAATGCCCATCTTTCCTCATTCATGAAATTTAGAAGAAATATCCATAAAAGATGAATTTCCTGCTACCCATTTGGAAGGAGGGCAATAAAAATCTGAATTTAATGACAACCCAGTGCAGTCAGGAACAGCTGATGGGAGCATACATTTATTTAGAGGAATGAAGAGGGAGCATAGCCATGCACAATCCCAAAGTCGGTAAGCTCAAAGGAGTATTTAACACGAGATTCTTAGAACTGGCAGTTGATATCGATAAAGCCAGATATCCCACTGTTGCTGATGGTGGGCCAAGCCTCCAGAACACTGCATTCGCCTCAGCCCTGTAAGGCTGGTGGGCCACGCCAGCTGGATGTGTAGTTATCATCATTAGTCCTTTCTGGGCCTTAGAGACAATCCAGAGTGCGGGAAAGATGAGTGGGATGTCAGCACAGCGAGTGAAAAACAGAACCAGGACACACCACTTTGAAAAGCCTCGCTTGG
>NW_011920951.1:0-1488 GCF_000151845.1 Pteropus vampyrus
ATGCTTTATTACCTTCTCACTATCTTTTCTGAACCTATTGTACGTTCTTTTTTGTTGTTGATGTCACAGTTCACATCTTTTTATACTGTGTATCCATTAACAAATTGTTGTAATGATAGCCTTTTTTAAACAATTTTGTCCTTTATACTTTATATTACAGTTAAACAATGAACACATCACCACCATTCCAGTATCAGAGTATTCTGAATCTGACCATATGCTTACCTTTACCATTGTGTTGTATATTTTCATGTTTTCATGTTACTAATTAGCATGCTGTTTCAGCTTGGAGGACTCCCTTCAGCATGAATTGTAAGGCAAGTTTAGTGATGAATTCCCTTTGCTTTTGTTTATTAGGGAAAGTATCTGTCCTTCATATCTGAAGGATCACTTTACTCGATAAAGTATTCTTCATTGACAGTTTTTCTTTTAAAACATGGAATATATCACCTCATTCTCCTCTGATTGCAAGTCCTCTGTCACAAATCCACTAGTAGCCTAATGGGGCTTCCCTTTTAGAAGAGATTTTTTTTTTTCTCTTGCTGCTTTTAAAATTCTTTGTCTTTGGTTTTAAACACTTTTTAAACATGTCTTGGAGAAAATCGTTTTGGATTGGAATTATGGAATAAGTATTAGCTCCAGGAACTTGGATGCCCAAATCTCGTCTCAGGTCTAAGCGCTCAGTGATGGTTCTTTAAATAAGCTTTCTGCCGCTTTCTTCCTCTCTTTTCCTGCTTCTCCAGTAATGTGTTTCTTTTTATGGTGTCCTGTGAGTCCCATAGTCTTTCTTCCTTCTTTTTTATTCTTTTTTCTTTTTGCTCTTCTAATTAGATAATTTCATTTGATCTATCTTCTAACTCACTGATCTTTCTGTTTGGTCAAGTCTGCTATTGAAATTATTGAATTCTTTAGTTCAGTCATTGTATTCTTCAGCTCCAAAATTTCTCTTTGCTTTTTTTTTTAATGGTTTTTTTTTTTTTTTTTGGCTTTTATGTTTCCTTTATTTTTTTGAACTTCTCATTTCGTTCCTATATCGTTTTCCTGACATCATTATATTGTTTATTTGTAGGGTTTTTCGTAGTTCTCTGAGCATCTTTAGAATAATTATTCTGAATTCTTTGTTGGGCACTTCCTGGATCCGCACTTCCTTAGGACCAGTTACTGGAGGTTCACTGTATTCCTTTGGCGGAGTCGTGCTTCTCTGATTCTTTCTGATCCCTGTAGTCTTGCGTAGGTGTCTGTGCATTTGAAGAAAGTCACTTCTTCCAGACTTTATGGACTGAATTTAGTAAGGGAAGACTTTCACTTGCAGGTAGGGGCATGCTAGGGCATACTGTGACCCTGCATCTAGTGGCACAGGGGCATATGATCGCTCTTCAGCTCAGGCCACTGGGGTTCACAGCAACAACCACATGGTCCTTGGTGAGCATTGTGGGTCGACAGTGGCTGCAAGGGCCCTTGGAGTTCTCAGCAGCATCTCCAGGTTCA
>NW_011920952.1:0-1460 GCF_000151845.1 Pteropus vampyrus
ACCTAACAATACTAAACTCCTCCCCATCTGCCCCAATCTTTGGCAGCCTAGGTCAGGCACACTCTCTTGAAATCGCAGAAGTTCAAGAGTAAGAGTTGAAACACAAAAGCACTTTTAAAGCTCTGCTTCCATCATAACTTGTAATAGCAATTTGGCCAAAGTATGTCTCAGATTTCTCTCATATTATATCACAATACAGTACACATACATTGTGTGTATTTCTATGAATATATGTATTCTACATACACACACTATATATGTTCATATTTCACAATAGAAGGGGCTGCCTGAGCTAAAATAATGTAATATGTATAACATGAAAAACAATAGATTTTATTATATATTTGTATACATGTGTATATTACATATTTAATATGTTATAGATTATATTAACAATTCAATTATAAATTATTTTTAATAGATAATTCTCCAACCTATCCCTATATCCCCTACCAACTCACAAACCCTTGCAACCATTTGTCCACTGTGTTCCTATGAGTTCATCTTTTTAAAAAGATTTTACATATGAGTGACACTGCAAAGTTCATTTCAATTTCAAAAAAGATGGAAATACAAATGAATAATCAGTCTAGTTATTATAGATCTCTGTTCTTAACAAAACTATTTTTAATATCCTTAGTCAATAATTCAAAGTAATTTTCCATCTTCTGATAGAGTTTAAATGACTTATAAATTGTTTCATAATTTTTAAACCCAGTTGTAAAGTTCCATTACAATGAACATTTTTCACTCTGATCATCATTACACTCACCCTATTTCACATGTGTGTATGAAGGGAGGTTATAATATGGGAATACATCCGTGCTTTCTTTACATTGCTAAGGATACACAAAAAGGCCTGACAGGAAAGGGAATGCTGCACACAATCTCATTCCTATTATTTTTGTTCAAGCTCTTTATACTGCAACATTTACATTTCATTCATTCCCACAATATTCAATCTATATTATTTCTATTTGCCATATTCGAGAAGCAACCCAAGAGCTCCTTTCTACAATTAACCCAGCCATAACTGTGCTATTTCATCATGAACAAGTGACCAACTTCTTAGAATCTTAAATCAGGTCTACATATGTAATGCAAGGACAATAATTTAAAGTTTACATTGCACTCAGGTTTTATTCATTCAATCAATCAACAATTAATTATTCATTGCGGACTTGCTGAGTTTTACATACACATTATGTGCCGCAGAAAATGAACTATGAGAAAATGCATAGTATCTGCTCTCAGTAAATTTATAGACTAGTTAGTTATATAGGTATCTGATTAAATGGAGTAGTGTGAGACAAGGACTAAGCTTAGGAAAGCAGAGGATGCTTTGAAGACAAGAAAGAGCCCAACCCGCCCCATCCCTCCCATGAGTAGTGAGTCAGAGACAGCCTGGAGTCTCTGTATAGCGTGAAGCTGAGACTTGAAGGTTTGGTATAGGTTAATCA
>NW_011920953.1:0-2314 GCF_000151845.1 Pteropus vampyrus
CTCCAGGACAGAGGCTGCCTGCACCTTGGTGGTGGCCACTAACGTGGGGCCGGGGTTCCAAAGCCGGGCGGCCACACTCCCCTCCCACGGTCATCAAAGCCCTGTCCGACCCGTGCGCTGGTCCCCGCAGGGCCGGTGGACTGGGCCCCAGACGCCAGGGACGCTTGCCCGCTGACCCCAGTGCCTCCCACGCACCCACAGCCGCGGGCAAGGGGCCCGCACCCACCTCAGCCGCCCTCTGCTCCAAACTATGGTCAGAACCTGGCCCACTGAGCCCCCTCGTCATCCTGCTGACCCCAAAGGGGACTTGGCCTCCCTGGGTGGGGGTCAGAGGCCCAGGCACCTCATTCTTCCCCCGTCCCTGGGGCTCCGGACCCTGCTACCACCTCGCCCCACAGCCCAGGCCCATGAAGGGGCATCTGAACGCCCCTTCGGGGGGTTTGAGGTGCGGTTCCCCGAGGCCGCGGTGCAAGGGGTCACTCCTCTTCCACAAGACACTCTGGTGTGAGTGGACGGTGGAGGCCACGCAGGCCCCGGGCGTGCTCCTGAGAACCAAGCGTCCACCCAGAGGACACACCTTATCCTGGGCGTGGGGCTAACGCAGGCGAATAGGAGCCACACGCCAGAGACGGGGCTCGGGTCCGGACCGCTGTCCCCACCCCTCAGCCTTGCGGGGAGCCTGGCCTGTCCCCTCCACCGGCTTCCAGCCCCTGAGCGCGTGCTGCTTCGAGGGAACAGCTCCTGGGAGCTGACGCGGGGCCTGGCCCAGCCTGACGGCGCCTGCTTTACGGCGGTGCTGGGCCTCGGGGTCCGCCGGGCAAGATGCCAGCAGCTTCCCTGGACTGTGGCGTGGCCAGGCTGAGGGCAGAGGGTCTGAGTGGTCCTCTGCAGATGCCGCGGTCCTGGGGGTGTCGGGGGTGAAGCGAGAGCCGCATTGGCTGGGTTCGGGCTGCAGTGCCGGGGCCAGCCGAGGGAGGCACCCCCTCTTCTCCCGGATCCATCGGTCTGGGGAGCCACCCTCGGCCGGGGGCTGCTGGTCTGTGGGGCCCACTGCCCTCTCTCCCCTGCGGACCAGCGAGGGCAGCCCCGTGCCAGCCCCCGGAACATGGGGCCATCCAAGTAATCATGGCCAGGCCTGGCCCCCAGCCCCACCCTGGAGGAAGCTGGTGGAGGGGAGCACTCTGAGGCCTTGGCTGCTGGGCGCAGCCTGGCGGGGCTGGGGTCCGTCCACTCCACGGGGCCCCAACACTGAGGGCCTCGGGGCAGAGGGCCCCTCACCCATCTGTCTGTCTGGGCACCGAGATGCAGCACCCAGGACCCAGGCCAGGGCCGGCTGCACCCACGGCAGCCCCTCCGCCTTGGGGACCCCCGCCCCCCGCCCCCAGGGCCAGCCGCAGGAAATGACTCCCGCTCTCAGGAATGCTTGGCTGGCTGCGGAGGCCCTGCTGGGCGGCCCAGGGCCCCGCGGTAGGCGGCGTGGCGGGCCTGCCTGGGAAGCCCCCTCCCCCAGGTCCCCACTGGCCTCCCGCTGGCTCCCGCCCATGGCGGCCTGCCCGCTCGCTGGCTCAGGAAAGCGGCCAAGCTCCCCGCAGGCCCAGCGGCCAAGGGAATATCACTGCCAGATGTTCTGCTTTTCCACAGAACCGGAGGCCAGAGTGAGGTAACTGGAAAAGGTTAACCCATCCGGACCCGCAAGGTGGCCACCTCGGCCAGGGGCGGGGCGCGGGTCCCCTGCCCAGTGGCCCCGCGGGGCTTCCCGGGCTGTCCAGGGCCCTCCGCCGGGGCCTGGCTCGTAGCCCGGCCCGCACGCCATGGCCCAGGTCGCCCGGCACCACCCGCTTCTCTGGAGAGTCCCTCGTCCCCTCCTCGTCAGGGCCTGGGCGCCCCGCCCCCGGCCTGCTCGGGGTGCAGGGTGGGTGGATGCTGGGAACTGGGGTCCGCCTGGCCCCGACGGGGCGCCTCCAGCCCACCTCGCTGAGCCTGCGATCACCCTTTTCACCCACACCCGCCCCCCAGCCCCTCCCGCCCTCCCGACACGCGCTGCCCCCCAGGGTGGCAACTCAGGGCCTCCCGACATGTCCCCCTGGCTCTGGCATGTGTGGACTTGGAGGTTCTGGTCCCTGCCCCCCAGTTCTGGCTGCTTTAGTGCTGATGGGTGTGGACTCCTGCTCAGTTAGGGCCCGAGTCCCACCTAGCGGACCTGCCTGCAGGACAATGTGAGTCAGATGCCCCCACGAGCCTGGCGTCCCCTCCTGGGCAGCCAGCACAGGTCCGTGACGGGTCCACCCCGGACACCCCACCCAACCTGACCCAG
>NW_011920954.1:0-1364 GCF_000151845.1 Pteropus vampyrus
AAGGAGTCTGATACCAAGTTGATCAGGAGGGATCCATATTGATTCCAAATGAATTTGGTTCCTGAGTTTAAGATAGTGAGTAGCAAGAGTTTATATAATGAAGAATTTATCTAAAAGTTATCTGACTTCATTTAACTCTTGAGCTCAATAGTGAAAGTTTGGATAGCAAGGATACCTATAATGGCATTCACGCAACAAGTATACAAATTACTTCTAAATTCAAGAGGCAATCAATATCACATTCACTTATATTTCTAGATAAAATCAAGTCTAGTTCTCAGCAGCCCATTTTCAGAGAATTTGAAATGCCAAGGGCTCATGGTCCCTCTCCCTTCCTTAGGTAGTGTAGACCTGGCCCCTGGGGTCTACAGATCACCGGGGATAATGAGGGAGAGAATACTATTCACAGATGTGATTTTGTTGCTGTCAAATACTTTCTCCAACACTTACTAAGGGATGACTTTAGGGAAATTATATAACCTCTCTACATCTCAGTTTCTCATCTAAAAAGTGGAGTAAATTATAATTCTAATATAATTAGAGATAATTAATATAATTAATATTACTACTTTACCATAGTAAACATTCATTATCATCATATAAATATTTGCTACTGTATTATCTTCATTTTCATCATCGATATCACATTTCTTTTTTAATTTAATAAAATTTTTCAATGACAGTTGACATATAAGTTATAATAGTTTCAGGTGTATAACATAATTAGACATTTCTATAACTTATAAATAATCACCTAGTAAGTCTAGAACCCATCTGACACCATATGTAGTTATTACAATATTATTGACTATAGTCCCTATGCTGTACTTTACATTCCCATCACTGATTTTATAACAGGCAATTTGTACTTCTTAATCGCTTCGCCTTTTCTCCCATCACATAACCCTTTCATCTGGCAACCATTAGTTTGTTCTCTGTATCTATGAGTTTGTATCTGTTTTGTTCATTTATTTTGTTTTTTTAGATTCCACATATAAGTGAGATCATATGTTATTAGTCTTTCTCTGTCTGACTTATTTCACTTAGCATAATACCCTCTAGGTCTTTCACTGCTGTTGCTAATGGTAAGATTTTATTCTTTTTCTTTTTTATGGCTGAGTAATATTTCATTGTATATATATACCACCCTTCTTTATCCATTCATCTATTGATGGACACTTAGATTGCTTCCATATCTTGGCTATTATAAATAATGCTACAGTAAACATAAGGGTGCATATATCATTTCAAATCAGTGCTTTGGATTTCTTTGGATAAATACCTAGAAGAGGAATTGCTGGGTCATATGGTAGATCTGTTTTTAATTTCTTGAAGAACTGTTTTCCATAGTGGCTGCACCAATT
>NW_011920955.1:0-1421 GCF_000151845.1 Pteropus vampyrus
ATCAACAGTGCATGAGTGTTCCCTTTTGTACACATCATCACTAATACTTGTTTGTTGATTTTTTTGACGATAGCCTTTCTGACAGATGTGAGGTGATAGCTCATTGTGGTTTTGATTTGCACTTTCTTGATGATTAGTGCTGTTGAACATCTTTTCATATGCTTATTGGATACCTGTGTTCTCTTTGGAGAAATGTTTACTCATGTCCTCTGCCCATTTCTTAATAGAATTTTTTTGGGATGTTAAGTTGTATGAATTCCTTATATATTTTGGATATTAACCCCTATCAAATGTATCATTACTGAATGTCTTTTATTCAGTAGGTTGTCTTTTCATTTTGTTGATTGTTTTCTTTGCTGTGAAAACCTTTTTAGTTAGATGTAGTCCTATTTGTTTATTTTTTCTTTCGTTTCCCTTGCCTGAGGAGATATATCCAAAAAAACATCAAAGAGTTTACCTATGTTGCCTATGTTTTCTTCTACTTTTATGGTTATGGGTCTTACATTTAAGTCTTGACTCCATTTCAAGTTTATTTTTGTATATGTTATAAGAAAATGATCCAGTTATATATTTTGCATGTATCTGTCCAGTTTTCCCAACACAATTTATTGAAGAGACTGTCTTTATCCCACTGTATATTCTTGCCTCTTTCGTCATAGATTAATTGACCATATAGGAATGGGTTTATTTTCTCTCTATTCTGTTTCACTGATCTATGTGTCTGCTTTTATGCCAGTACCATGCTGTTTTGATTACTACAGCTTTGTAGTATAATTTGACATCAGGTAGCATGATACCTCTAACTTTGTTCTTTTTTCTCAAAATTGCCTTGGCTATTTGGAGTCTTTTGTAGTTTTATATAAATTTTAGGATTATTTGTTCTAGTTCTGTGAAAAATGCCATTGGTACTTTGATAGGGATTACATTGAATCTGTAGATTGCTTTGTGCAGTATGGACATTTTAACAATGTTAATTCTTCCTATCCATGAGCACAGTATATCCTTCCATTTATTTGTATCTTCAATTTTTTTCTTCAATGTCTTATACTTTTCTCAGTACAGTTTTTCTTTTTCTTTTTTTTTTTTTTTACCTCTTTGGTTAATTTTATTCCTATCCTTAGGTTTTTATTCTTTTTGATGCAATTGTAAGTGGGATTTTTTACTTAATTTCTAATCTACTCTATGTCTTTTGATTGGAGCATTTAATCCATTTACATTTAAAGTAATTATTGATAGTTATGTATTTGTTGCTATTTTATTGTTTTTGTAGTTCTTCTTTGTTTCTTTTTATTTCCTTGCTCTCTTCTTTTGTATGTTCATGACTTTCTATGGTGCTGTGTTTGGATTCCTTTCATTTCTTGTATATCCCATATGATAGATTTTTTGTTTATGGTCACCATGTGCTTCATATATACTAATAT
>NW_011920956.1:0-804 GCF_000151845.1 Pteropus vampyrus
TCAGGTGCCGGTCTGGCGCGAGCCGGGCGGAGGGCGGCCCGGGGGCGGGGCCGAGCCCCGCCGGGGCGGCAAAAAGCCGCGTGGCCGGCGCCGGGGGAATGTAAACACCGCGGCGCCGGCAGTTTGGGCCCGGCCGCGGTCCGACCGGGTCGGGCCCGGGTTCGGGCCTGGGGCCGGACCGGGGGTCCCGCCGTCCGCGCTCCAGCCGTGCGCGCGCATTGTCCCTCCTTGCACGTCCTCCCCGCCCCCGAGACGCAGGGTTCCGGCCCTGAGTCGGGGCGGGGATGTGCCCAAGGTCACCGCGCCGGGTCGCCGGGCCTAGAATCAGGGCCTCCAGCAAGCTGCTGGGTCTGGGGCCCCCCGCGGAACAGCCGTTATTCCTGGACGCAGGTCCAGCCATCCACCGGCGCACGCATGCATTCATTCATTCATTCGACTCATAGGCGCGCACCTCCCATGTGCGTCCTTGCCCCGCAAACCGAGCATCAGAAGACCTCGCTATCGCTAGGGTTCCACGTGGTCTTCTCTAGTTTAAAGGCTTCCGACTGCTTCTCATCAGCTTCAGTATCAAATCCACAGCCCCTGCGGTGGTCTCCCAAGCTGCACCTGAACCGGCCCTCGGCCCCTCTCAGACCTCCCCTTCGACCCCTCCCATCACAGCTCCAGCCAACCCTCAGTCCTTTCTCACCTTAGGGCCTTGCAACTTGTCACCTGCTCTGACCCCCTTGGGCTGCTCGCACCCCTCCCCCCCAAATTTCAAGGTCTTCAGTGACCGGTTTAATCAAGCCCCGCCTCCCTCCCCAG
>NW_011920957.1:0-1676 GCF_000151845.1 Pteropus vampyrus
CCTTTCCCATGCAAAGATTACGGAACATATTCACCTACATTTTCTCCCAGTAATATTGTGGTGTCTTTTCATTTTGTTTTGTTTTACATTCAGATATTTAATCTATCTGGGTTTTGGGGAAGAATAAGAATTGAAGTGAGAGTGCTTTGTTTCCTAAAAGGCTACCAAATACTCTAATCCCATTTTTAAATAATACACTTTTTTCCTATTGAATTAGGTGACATCTTTATCATTAATTTCCTTATATACTTGAGCTTGATTCTAAATTCTCTGTTTTATTCCATCGAGTTGTTGATTTCTGCATTGGTTATAGTCCAGTGTCTGAAAATGATTGTTCCACATTTTTTTTTATATTTGTTTCTAACAAGAGGGCTACTCCTATACCAGTTACTTTATCAAAGCTGAAAGTAGAAGCAATAAAGTGATTTTTGTTTAGAGCATCCTCAATTAAGTACTATTGAGATTTTCTTATTTTTATATTTTTTTCTGTATCAGCAATATTTGGCCTTTTAAAAAACTGTAAGGCACCAAAACATTAGAAAAGAAGAAAAACAACTCATCCATAATTTCAGTACCCAAAGTCAACTACTCTCAACATTTTGGAAATATTTTTATTTTGGTCTTTTCTGTGCATTTTGAAACTATATATTAGCATTGGTACCTAAGGCATTAGCTAAACCACTTTGGGTAAGTACCAATAAAAGATGATTTTTATTGTTATCATTAACGATATTAATAATTATTTGCAGGGTGCAGAGGAAACAGTAATGCTCAGATAATGCCTAGACAAGAGACAGGGAAAAAGAAAATGACAGACATTACTTTGGGGCTGACACTTCTGAGAACAGGTAAATTATTCCCTGTGGGACTTCATAAATAATTATGGGAGAAGATGTGGTTCTTTGAATAACTATAGGAACTTTGCTGTACAATACATTGCTAGGACTTATTCATCTTGTGTAACTGACACTTGTATAACCTTTGACTAACATCTCCACATTTCTTTCTCCCCTCAGCTCCTGGAAATCACCATATCAATCTCTGCCTCTATGAGTGTGACTATTTTACATTCCTCATATAAGTGATATTGTGTAGTCCTATATCTGGCTTATTTCACTTAACATAATGTCCTCTAGGATCATACACTTTGTCACAAATGGCAGGATTTCCTTCTTTTTACAAGCTAAATAATATTCCTTTGTTTGTATATTCAATATTTTCTTTATTCATCAAAAGTTTTGGCTATTATGAATAATACTTCAACAAACATAGTAGCACAGATAACTCAAGATTTTGATTTCAGTTCCTTTAGATATATACTCAGAAATGAGAATGTTGGATTGTATGGTAGTTCTATTTTTTTTTTTTTTTTTTTTTTTTTTAGGGGAGGCAAGCCTTGGTTGACCTCACAGATTGCAAGGACCTTGTCAGTTTACAATCTCTTATTTTATATTTTTTTATTTTTATTTTTTATGCCTACAGCACCTGGTCTTCCTAGGTGGTCTCCCATCCAAGTACTAACCAAGCCCAACCCTGCTTAGCTTCCGAGATCAGACAGAATTAGGCTTGTTCAGGGTAGCATGGCCGTAGACTAGGTAGTTCTATTTTTAATTTTTTGAGAAAGCTCCATACTGTTTTCCATGATGGTTGCACCAATTTATATTCCCACCAACATG
>NW_011920958.1:0-2033 GCF_000151845.1 Pteropus vampyrus
TTTCAATTCTATTTAGGTACATACCTAGGAGCGGACTTTTCTGGGTTATATGTCATTTCTAGCTTAATTCTTTGAGGAACCATCAAACTGTTTTCCTTAGCAACCACGCCATTTTACATTCCTACCAGCAATGTGTGGGGCCTTCAATGAGGAAGAGCGGGAATAGGCTTGACTGCTTTATAAGTAAAGGCTCTCCTTTTGGGGAGATGAAAAAATATTATGGAACTAGAGAGTAGTGATGGTTGCACAACATTATAAGTACTAAATCTCAT
Source organism: Pteropus vampyrus (assembly GCF_000151845.1). Lineage (NCBI taxonomy): Eukaryota > Metazoa > Chordata > Mammalia > Chiroptera > Pteropodidae > Pteropus > Pteropus vampyrus. The sequence goes on from NW_011920958.1 coordinate 273, forward strand.
GAAATGGTATACTTCACAATGTTTAGAATAGTGAATTTTGTTATGTGAATTCTACCTCAGCAGAAAGGAACTAATTACTGTTACAATAATTTAAATCACTCTCAAAAGCATAATACTAAGTGAAAGAAGTCTCTCTGAATAGCTGCCTACCTACGCACGATTATATTTATATGATACTCTGAAAAAGGCAAACCAGATTAACTGTTGCCAGGGATTGGGGCTGGGGGACAGCATGAAGGAATTTGGGGAATAGATGGATTTGTTGTGCTCTCGTGATTACGGTTGTTGACACGCCCATCTATGCATTTGATAAAATTTATAAAACTGTATATCACAGATAATTTATTACAATTAAATTTTAAAATACACATTTAAACAGATATGGTATTAATCATATTTGTCATTCTCTGGATTCTGAAGCTATGACATTTGGGGCCTTGGTGACTCTGGAGAGACTGACCCTCCCAAGGTCAGCCAGTTCCTAGAGATAGTGAACAAATAATATCATGTGCAAACCCCTAACCCAGAGCCCCTACCCCAAGCACCCACTTTACAGGCTATCACACCTGGGCCGCAGGCCTGATCACCCAGACATGGGCACCAGAAGGCTAGGGGCAGCCGCTAAGCCCCTCAGCCCATGGAAACCATTCACACTGGCCAATCCTAAGCCTGCTTACCTGGCTTCACCTGTTTCTTCCTAAAGAAACCACAATAAAAGCTCTTGCCCACAGTTCCCCCTCTCCTTCTGCCTCCTGCTTGCTGCCTCTCCCCGCGCCCCCCCCCCCGCCCCGCTTTCCTGTGTGGCCCCCATGGTGGGGCAGCATGTTCCCTCCTCCTGGAATCTTTTCAATGCCAGTTGTCTCATCATCTCTTGGCCCAACCATCCTTAAATAATAATAAAACCTATATTAAAACAGACATGAAATTTGTTTAGAATCACAGAGACACTTCTAAAAGAGAAAAATAAAGAGGTGTGACTTGCTACAGCAGACACGAGATTGATTCTGAAGCCATAATAATTAGGATGGTTTGGTACTGGCACAGAGATAGAAGCATAGAGCGGGGAACCTGGAAACAAATCTAGTGCAGATGCATCTTTAAAATATGTTGTAGGTGACAGAGTTTGACAGTTTCAAGGGTCTGGGGGGCAGAGACTACTCAATATAGGTGTTTTAAGTATTTGGCATTTTGGGCAAAGGAATACACAAGTCTTAATTTCCTGAGTGTATAAAATATTAATTGAAAGTAAAGGTTCACTTCTTCATGTGACTTCTGTATTTTTCTTCAACTGTAAAGGGAAGTTTGACTTGTCTCATCAGCTGCTTTATAAGGGCTGAGTACCTTATCACTGAAAGTGTACAAGCCGGAGCAGAGGCCCTCTGCGGAGGGTGCTGTGCTAGGCAGGAGTGCAAGCTGGAGTCTCAAGGCCCTTCCAACTTAACATTCCCACTGGGTATCCCTGACGAATTGTCCATATTTGTGTCACCAAGAGCTCCTTAGATGGGACTGATGTGTCTCTGTTGAGTGAGCGACTGAATGGACACATGCAAAGCCCTCCTGGCATGCCAGGCAGCGCTCCTCACCCTTTCTGCCCACATGACACATCCTCCAAGAGATGGCTTCTGCGGGGTACCACAGGTGCCAGAGGCATCTCCAAACCACTAACCTGAGTCATGCTATGGGGCAAATCGGTTCACTGCTCCATGACTCAGTTTCCCAAGATGAAAAGGAAGACTGAAAATGCACCTCCCTCCCAGGGTG
>NW_011920959.1:0-1010 GCF_000151845.1 Pteropus vampyrus
GTACAGTTGGGTGTTTTTGTCAAGTTTGGATGTCAGCTTATGTTTCAAGAGGAGAGATCTGGGGACATTTCTCACTCTGCCATGTTTCTGATGTCACTTAACTTTTTATTAATATCGAGTGTCAAAAGTTATCATTAGCTTTATTTTAATTTTATTTATTTTATTAGTTATCATTAGCTTTCATTCTCAGTATTATTTCAATATTTTCAAACCTTTGATATTAAAAGACTTGTATATTATAAGTGAGCAGATTTCAATATCATCTTATTTGAATTTTTGAAAGAATAAATTAATTCACAATAAAGTGATATAATAGCAGGCCCTACTTCATATCTTGATCCTGTAATGAGGAAAATCTTTAGTAAAATATAACCTATTTTATAGATTTAACTCTTAGCCAAAGTGGAGAAGGATATTCTCTCATCTTTTAAAAACCAGTGTTTTCATTTAGACCTGGAAAGTTTGGGAACGTTCTGCCTATTTTGGAATAGTTGTGCTAACTATCCAGTTTTAAACACAGAATAATTATAAACTTCTTTAGAATAACATTTCATCAATCCTGCCCTCTGAAATATATCTATAATTATCTTGATATACTCAGATAGTTATGCTACTAAGACATATAAGGTATTAAAATAGGTGTTTTTAATATTAAATAAATTAAATAGAAATATAATTTTTCAAATAATAGTAGAATCCAAGGTAAGTAATCATTCCAAAATATTTCAACTTTTTTATAAACATTTCTCTTTGTACTATCATGCTTTCCTTCCCTCAAGCGCTGTGATTAATAAAGTGATTAAACTACTGGAAACAACAGTTTTCCTTACTTATTTTCATAATTGTGGAAAATTCCCAGGGAAATAAATCCTTCTACTAATCATCTTTTGGGTACCCAATATCATAAACTCCCCTGTGCCCTTCAACTATGGCCTTAATGGAACTTAAGAAAGGAAACTCAAAACAGTTTGATTTTACATGGGATGGGAATAAACAGTCATTCAAAAGCA
>NW_011920960.1:0-2620 GCF_000151845.1 Pteropus vampyrus
GGAGGGTCACCTGGAGCGCCTTTCTGTCCTCACGCGGATGCGTTTCCACCTGTGAGCTGAGGCCGTGGCTCCGAATGCCCCCGTTGAGCGGGTGCGAGTCCCCTGGCCAGACGCCTGCCCTGTGTGGTCGGCTGCGCTTGTGCTGACTCAGCCGAGCCTGGGGCTGGGCTCGCCGCTCCCTCAGTGCTAGGCTCACAGCTGTCCTGCTGGCCACCTGCCTGTGACACCTGCCTGTGACGATGGGGTGGGGCCATCCACCTCCGGGTGGCTCTGGCCTCTGACACAGGGTAAGATGCAAGTAGGGTCCCTCTTGGCCAGTGGGCCTTGAGGGCACTGTGGCCTGGTCGGCTGTGACCCTGGGCCAGTGCCTCTGTCCTGCAGACCCTCAGGCTTCGGTGTACCCTGACCCCGAGTCCTGGGGACTCCTGTCCAGCTCTGGCCACTGAGGGAACCCTGGCCATTTGGGGCCCAGCTCACGTTTGTTTGTTTGGGGGATTCTTTGAGGCCCCGCCCCCTCTGTGAGATGCTTCAAAGTGGTGTCCTTTCCAGGGTACAGTGCCACTCGTCCTGGTGGCCCGCTGAGGGACAGGCCAGCGGGCTAGCCGAAGTGGGAGCGGGTGGGCCGCCCTGCCCTCTTAAGGCTCCTGGAGAAAATACTGGGCTAGTATCAAAGGCACGGCCGAGCAGGAGAATCCGTGAAGCGGAGCGGGGAGCCGGGTCCAGAGGGGACGTCCCCACTCCCCGAAGGCTGCCCCACCGAGAGCGGACGTTCATCAAAACCACCTTAAAGCTAGAAGGCGCGTGGGAGAGGGCTTTGCGGCCCTCCGCCTGACAGGCTCAGCCCCGGGAGGATGCAGAGCTCCCACCAGCCAGCGAGGCAGAGGCCCACAGCGGGGGACGGGGGAGGCGGGGGGTGGCGCCCGTCACGTCACGAGCAAGCGTTTCGCAGTCACGTGACCCACGAACCTGGGAAGAGGTGGCGGGCCTCACCCTGGGCGGGGGGTGCGCGTTATACCCACCGGCTCGTGGGTGCTGAGAAGCCGGACAGCGCTGGGTCCCCACCGCGGGGCGGCCAGTGCGTCCTGGAAACGGAGGCTGAGCGGGGGGCAGCCAGACACGCGCTCCAGGGCGCCCTGCGGTCTCAGGCGCGAACGCTCACGGCAGTGCTGGCGGGAAGAGGGCCGGCAGCAGGGGCCGGTCACGGAGCTGCGGGGGTCCTGTCCTTGCGTCGGGAGGGTCCTCAGTGCTCAGCGCACCACTAACTGGTAGTTAATGAAAACAGGAAGTGCCAGTTACTGCCCACGTGATGTCCCCACAGGGACGAATGGCGAATGTGCACCTTGAAGCGAGGGTCTGCGCCCTGGGTTCTGTGGGAGGCAGAGAAGGGGAGGGCGGAAGGGACGTCCGCCTGTGACCTCAGCCCTCGTACGCTGGCCCCCCGTCTCCACGGCTCCCCCCTTCTCCGCTATGCGGGCATGTAGCAGGTGGCCCTGCTCAATCCAGTAGCCGTGGCCTCCATCTCTCACCCAGGGGCACTTGGGGTGCTGAGTCCTCCGTCCATCTTCTGTCCTTCACTCCTGATGTGAACGGACACCGGCTCTGTGCCCGAGCCTGTCCACCAGGCCAGCGACCTTGGCACGGTGGCCATGCCTGTGTGTCCTGAGCATGTCCGTGGAGCCAGGAAGGATGGCGGGCTTTAGATGCATTACCTTCCTCCGTCCTAACAGTGGGTGTGGACGCTGCCGCCGGCCCACAGTCCCCCACTACAGATGGGGGGTCTTCAGCACTCACCCACCCTGGCCTGAAGGCCGCCCTCTCCTCCCCTTGGTCTGGCCTGGGCACCGGCCTCCTGTGACAAAGGAGCACAGAGGTGCAGCCAAAAGTGAGTCATGGAGTCACACGGGTTTTGCAAGGGCCCGGTGGTTCTCTCTGGAAGGCTCTGGAACTGAGGGAAGGGCCTGGGGGAGTTGGCTCTCGGGTCCTTGGGTCCAGCAGGGGAGGGGAGATTGGGCCTGTTCGTGGTGGGGAAACCGAGGCCCTGCGCCCTCCCTGCGGCGCAGGCTGCTTGGGGAGGCCCGTGACCCCAGCGCACTCCCTGCCAGTTCTGGGAACACAGGAAATGGGGTGGGGGGCTCTCTGCTTCCTGAGGAAGTCTCTCCAGGAAGCTCTGTGAGCCCCGGGGAGCCCAGGTCCAGTGGAAGCTGGAAGCAAACCTGGGCAGCCCAGGCTGTGGCCTGGCAGAGCAGAGGCGTTGGGGACAGGGCCAGGCGGGGGTTGAGTGGGGAGCAGGGCCAGGCGGGCGGAGCAGGGCCAGGCGGGGAGCAGAGACCAGCAGCAGAGCACTCCAGCCTCCACCATGGGGGACCTCAGCCCAGGCAGCCTCCGTCCACACTCCAGGCCAGGATGGGCCTCGGCCACCGGAGACCAGGTTCCTGGAATGGGCCCAGGCACGGGCTGGGGCCCTGCTGAGCTCCCAGAACACCCAGCTCGTGCTGGTTTGCCGATCCACTCGTTTCAAAGGGAAAGATCCCGTCCAGGCTCTGGAGACCCCAGATCGATAGTTGGAGCCTCATCTCAGGAAGAGCCAGGGGGTCGGAACCCCTCCCCCAGGCCAGGACCC
>NW_011920961.1:0-2771 GCF_000151845.1 Pteropus vampyrus
TCGCAGCAAAGCTGGCTGGCCTGACGGGGCGTCCTGCGAGGGAGGTGCCAGGTTAGGCTGGGGCCCGGGGACGATTTACGTGGAGTGGCAGCAAAAACTGGCCAAGTGGCAGATGCCATCCTGGGGCCCACCTGGTCCTGCCCAGGTGACGGGGCCCGCGGTGTAAGCGTGCTGTGGCTGGCTCTGACTCTGCTCCCCGGTGCCAGACACATTCAAGTGCAGCCACTCCTTGTGTAGAGACACATCCCTATGGAGAATGGGCTGGCCCTCTTTAGGCCTCGGGATCCCCGGCCGTGCTGCAGAAGGTGGCTGTCCCTGCCCAGAGAGCTGTCCGTGCCAGGCCGCCAGGTGCTAAGCGCGCGTGGCTAGGATGTGAGTACCGTGGACGGTGCTGACGGTGCGTGCCTCTCCTGCAGTGAGCCCGAGTGTGGCTCGTGACATCTGGGTCCCCTCGGCTCGGTGAGCCCCGTCCACACGCTCCCGCTGTCTTGCGGTGGCCTCAGCGTGTGCACACGTGCAGTGCGATGGTGGCACGTCTGTCTGTCGTCATGCTTGCCGGAGGCCTGCGTTCGCCCCGTGAGCAGCTGGCTCTGGGCCTGGGGTTTAAAGCCACGTTGAGAGTGTCAGTTGATTTAAGAGTGTGCACACGTGCATGTGTAAGAATAAGCAGTGAGTGTTTAGTTTGTTGACATCTCGGTGTCCCCGGAAACGTTCCACGGTTTCTTCTGAGACCAGCTGGTGTGTTTTGCTAGCAGGTCTCATGAGAGAGGGGCCCCTGTGTTCCTGGCGGCCCCGCCAGGGTGTGTGGGCTGCTGCCCCCGCGGGCGGGTCATGCTCCTCAGACACCCTGAGGTCTGGGGCAACGTGATGAGTGATGCTGGCCCAGAGGGTGACCGAGTTGGTTTGAGGTGGAGCCTGGGGCCCATCTGGCCCTCACCCCGTCTATGGCCTGCCGGGCCCAGGAGGCCCCTGGGAAGGGGGAGCCGCGAGGCCTGGCGGCGGTTAGGAGCCCGAGTTCCAGAGATGCTGGCGGTGGCGTCACTGCGCTGGTGCTTCAGTTTCTGAGTGTGCTTGTCTTTTTCTCTAAATGCTCTTTTCACTGGTTTTCTGTTCTGCCATCGTGGGCATGGCGCCTTGTCTCTCTGAAGGCGGGGTCGATGGCACTGTCAAGGTGTCGCCCTCTCCTGTCTGTCTGCCCCAGGTCGCTGGGCTCTTTCTGTCTGGCTCCGTCTGGCTCCCTTGGCAGCTGCTCACACTCAGCAGTCTGCCACCAAGAAGGGTTGGCGGCGGTGGCTGATGAGTGCGGCTCTCTCCCCGTCACTGTCCACGGAGCCGGGCCCCTGCGCAGGCTCCTCCGTTCTGCCGGGGTGTGGCCTGAGCTCCCGCTCCTGGTGCCAGGGGCTCAGCGCTGGAGCTGGAGCTGGAGCGGATCTCCTGCATCACCGCCAGGCCCCCGCCCCGCCCCCGCCCCGCCCCAGAGCTTCAGTTGGGTGGAGTGGGGGAGGGGCGTTTAACTGCTTTGGGCAGGGGTCAGTGGCGAGGTGGGCATTCTGGTGTGGTCAGCAGTTAGGGGAGTGTTCGGGCGGTGGTCAGTGGTCGGGGGGGCATCCAGCAGGTCACAGGTGGGGTGTTTCTTGGGTCTCTCCACTGTTGGCTTAGACTCGGCTTTCCAGCAGCTTTCTAGCTTCTCAAATGTCGTCGCTGTGCCTCCTGTCCTGCGTTCTTGTCTTTGGAGCGGAGGTGGGGGTGGCTGTCCTTGTTGCTTCGGCTGGGGCTTTGGGAGGAGTGGGTTCTCAGGTGTGTTCAGCCCACCATCCTTAAACCAGAACACCGCTTTTATTGCGTTTTCCGGGAGAGAATGTGTGTGGTCCTTTTGGGGGGGTGGGCTTTGTCGGGTGGAGCGGGCAGGAGCACTTTGTACAGCTGGTTCTCAGCACGGAACAAACTCTGACTGGATTTACGCGAGTCACAGGTGATGATGTCTCTTTGCCAAAACACAGACGTGAAGCTGGGAAGAGCCTTTGGCGATGGGTCGCTCATCTGTGAGACGGAAGTGCAGTGAGCGTCCACGCGCACCCAGCGACGCCTGGGCCCGCTGAGCCCGACGTGCCGGAGCCCCGGTGCCCGCCGGTGCGGACGGAGGGCACGGCCCCGACCATGGTCACACTCATCACCGAGAAGCTGCAGAACCAGAGCCTGGACGACCTGGCCCGCAGCAGCTGTGACGCCGGCCCGGTGAGCCAGAGGCCTTGGGCGCACTGGCCCCACACCCGGCGCGCAGCCCCAGAGCCCGTCCGCGCCGTAGTGGTGCGTGTTCAGCATCAGTGACGCGTTTTAATGAGAGTCTGACCTGTGCAGAGTGTGTGCAAACCCTCGGTGCGCAGCCTGCGAGTTGGCACGCCTGGCGGCCAGCGCCCTAATGCGGCAGCTGCACGCCCGCCCCCGAGAGCCTGTCTTGAATCTGTCCCCGTCAGTTGGTTTCTGGGTTTCAGCTTCGTGTAAGGGGGGCTGTTTTTTAGGGTCATTTTAATGTGAATTTCAGGACATCACCTCTGGCCTGGTTAGCTTAGGTCCAGAGGAGGTGGCTGGGTGTCCGGCCCCTGTGGGTGTGGGACTGAGCCTGAGCAGTCCTGTCTCCGCCCCGGGCCTTCGTGATGAGAGAGCGGCGGGTCTCACGGTCAGTGCCACGGAGTGGGGGGTGCCTGGCGTGGGGTGTGGCTGCGCACAGTGCTGGGTCGTGTGTCACTGCCCAGGTGGACGGGGGGCTGGCG
>NW_011920962.1:0-1511 GCF_000151845.1 Pteropus vampyrus
TATATTGCTGGTGAGACTTGTAAAGTGGAAAAATATTCAAAGTTTTACGACTGACCTTTATCGCAGCTTCATAGATTAGAAATAAATGAGCTAATTTTACTAAATTTCTGCTTTCATGATAGTCATCCTTGCCTATATAAGTTGGAAAGTGCTATAACCTATATAATATCAGGCTATTTAAAGTCTAATCTTATCACATATAAATTAACAAGTACAATAGATCAAATTGAAATTGAAAAAAGATTTCACATCTCTACAGAAGAAATTCAAATTGCTAAAAATGTGTTTTTAATGCAGAAGAAGCTTCTAAAGTTTCTCTCCATATTACATATACTACACATATTGAAACATCCCCAAATTTACCTTTCCTCTACAATCTCCTTTAAATTTTCCATCTATATCACCCCAGGATGGATTTAAAATGTTCAATCTATCCACTTAAGATGTCTGGAACTCTTCATTTGTTTTCTTGCCAGTAAATATGCCTTACTTAAATAAATCCATCAAGTGAGCCTTAGAGACTCTCAATTTATCTCCTCAAACATTATCTTGATTTTGTACATCAAAAGCTCACAAATAGAGGAGGTAAAAAGCAATTCTCTTTAATCAGTGCAAGATTGAAAGAGTCTGTGAAAAACCATGCAGTAATATTTGCCCCATCATATTAGGGACAATAAATGTTAATATGAAATATGATGTATGTTCATTGTTTTGTCAATAATATAAGATTAAAATAATCTAGCATAAAGTGTGTGTGTGTGTGTGTGTGTGTGTGTGTGTGTCTGAGAGAGAGAGAGAGAGAGAGAGAGAGAGAGAGAGAAAGAGAAAGACAGAGAGAGAGAGAGACAGTGACAGAGACAGAGATAGAGAGAGAGTTCTTTGTATCTATAAATTCACTAAATGACTTACATTGGTATGCATGATACAGTACTGTTAACTATACATACTATGTTACAGCAGATCTCTAGAAGTTATTCATCTTGCATAACTGAAACTTTATACCATTGAATAAGACTTTCCACTTCCTACTTCCCCCAGACCATGGTAACCACTATTTTATTCTCTGCTCCTATAAGTTTAACAATGTTAGAACATCATTAAGTGAGATCATGAAAATTTGTCCTTCTATAACTGGCTTATTTCAGTTAGCATAATGTCCTCTGGGTTCATCTATGTTGTTGCATATGGTAGAATTTCCTTCTTTTTAAAAAATAAATAATATTCCATTACATTTATGTACCATATTATCTTTATTCATTCATTCTTTAATGGACAATTAGGTTATAGTCACACCTTAGCTATTGTGAATAATGCTGCAATGAACATGAGAGTGCAGATATCTCTTCAAGATCCTGATTTCAGTTCCTTTGGATATATAGAAGTGAGATTGCTGAATCATATGATACTACTATTTTTAATTGAGGAACCTCCATACCATTTTTCATAGTGATGACATCATTTTATTTCCTACCAATAGTGTACAAGAGTTCTAATTTCTCCATATCCTTTCC
>NW_011920963.1:0-1187 GCF_000151845.1 Pteropus vampyrus
TCAGACGGAGCTTCGCTCGCTGGCCCGCTGCTCACGGGCTGTGCGGCTCGGCTCCTAACAGGCCGGGGACCTGTACCAGCCCATGGACCAGGGGTTGGGGACCCCGCCTTAGGAGATGGTGACCTCGAGCACGGGCCCAAGCCCTAAATGACCTTGGGGGAGCAGTGCCCAGCCTGACAGTGACGAAGCACACAGCTTCAGGTAACCAAAGGCGACAGGCGGGGGTGCCAGGACACCGGGGCTTCCTGAGCCCCGCCCTCCGGTGTCTGGGGCGGGTCTGCGTGTTCAGCCCCCTCTCTGCCCCCTCCCCTCATGTGCCCGCCACAAAACCACGACAGTGCTGTCATCTACAGCATTCGTTTGGCAGAGCCGTATACACCACACCCTAAGTCTTGAGAAATTATCAGAATGTTTTATATTTCCAAAGAAATTCCGTTGAAAATCAAGTCCCCCTCCCCTCCACAAGGCCGTGGGAGAGGAAGCAGCCAACTTTCCCTGACGAGCACTCGCTTGGCTCGGGGCGCACTGCCTCCGTACCCTAGGCCCATCCTCACCCCCCGCCCACCCGGAGTCCAGGACCTGGGGGTCCGTGGAGAGATGGAGGGAGGCGGAAAGCAGTCCAGGTGACACTGCAGTGTCCAGGGCCTGCCTCGCCCTCCCGCCCCCTCCCACACCCCGAGAGCCCTCGTGAGGCCCAGCGCGTCCAGCTGCAGCTCGCCGCTGGCCCCGCTCGCCAGGGAGGAGCCGGCCATGGGGGAAAAGCAGCTTCATGAGAATCCACTCAGCCAGAGCTCACAGTGGAAAATGGGTCACAGGGTGACCACAGTGAGTCACTCTGGACGGGGCCAGCACACCCGCCCACACCGCCTGCGTCCTGGGGAATCTCCAGTAGAATGTCTCCGCTCCTGACCGAGGAGGCCGGCCGGGCCCGTCCCATGGGAACACTGCAGGACACCAGAGCAACACAAGTCAGCTTCCCATAGACACTCACTGGCCTCCGATGGGTCCTCGTTCGCCAGGCCCTGTGTATCACCTCGGGGGGCAGGGGGGTGCGGATAAACTCGGACAGTGGTCAGGAGAAGTTTGCGCACAGGAGTCATTCTCAGGCCTTGAAAGGCGGCTGACGTGGGCGAAAGATGATGATGACAGGACAGACATTTCAAACACTGGAGGAACGAGAAGGAATG
>NW_011920964.1:0-2749 GCF_000151845.1 Pteropus vampyrus
TCATTTTTAAAGGCTTTATATAAAGCAGGAACCCAAGGGGCTTAGATGCCACCTACTGGAAACCAAAAGAAAAGCACCTCCTTAGTGTACAGTCATGCTACCCTGAACAAGCCTGATCTCGTCTGATCTCAGAAGCTAAGCAGGGTTGGGCCTGGTTAGTACTTAGATGGGAGACCACCTAGGAAGACCAGGTGCCGTAGGCGCAAAAAGAAAAAAAGAAAAGCACCTTCTTTGCAACAGGCTAACGAGAGACCTTTATATAATAAATCTTCTTTCTGGAAAAAAAAAAAACAGAATACATTTCCATTAATGCCTAGGTGGAGAAATAGTCCATTAAACACCATGAACAAGTAAGGTGACAAAGTATCTCAGAAAGAAAGAGAAAAATCTCCAGAAAATGAGCTTACAGACATAGAAATATGCAACTTAAATGACAGAGAATTCAGGATGGTACTTCTGAAAAAACTCAGATCCAAAATGAGTCATATCAACAATTTCAGGAATTGAAAAAAACAACTAGATGAGCAGAATGAGTTATTTAGCAAGGAGACTGAAATCCTCAAAAAGAACAGAATAGATCTTCTGGAAATAAAATAAAATAATAAAAAAAAACTGCAAGAGTTGAAAAATGAAATAGCAAACTTGGGAAATAAAGTCGACCCAATGGAGGAAAGCATCAGTGATATCAAAGACAGAAATCTAGAAATAAATCAGAAGGAAGCAGAGAGAAACCGAAGATTGAAAAATAATAAAAGAGAACTATAAGAACTAGGTGATACCATCAGGAGAGGAAACATAAGAACAATGGGCATTATCAAAGGGAAGGAAAAGAAGCAGAGAGTAGAAAGTATTTTCAGACAATAGTGGACAAGAATTTCCCAAATCTAAGGGATGAGCTGGAGCTTGGAATTCAAGAGGTCACCAGAACACCCAATTATCTCAACCCAAAAAGGCCTTCACCAAGACACATTGTATTAAAATTATCAAAAATCAGCGACAAAGACAGAATTCTCAGGGCAGCCAGGGATAAGAAAAAGGTACCTTATAAAGGAAAACCCATTAGATTATTGCCGGACTTCTCAACACAAACCTTAGAAGCCAGAAAGGAGCGCAATCAAATATTCAAACTATTAAGTGAAAGGAACTACCAGCCTAGAATAATGTATCCAGCTAAGCTCTCCTTTAGATATGAAGGAGAAATAAAGAACATTCCAGACATACAAAAATTGAGAGAATTCTCCACTACAAGGCCTGCACTACAGGAAATACTGAAAGGGATCATCTCACCTAAAACAGAATGACAACAGCAAAAATACATAATTAGGAATAAAGTGACTCTCAGGCAAATAGAAACAGAGGAATGCAACCCTTACGAAGAACAAGGCTTTATAAGCTTAAACATTAAGAAGAGAATTGCTATAGCAAGATTGTAATGAACGTTCAGCATACATAGGAACAAACTGAGAAAACAATGACTGAAAAGGGGAGGATTCAGAGATCCAAATTTGCAAAGGGAAATGGAGATAAGGCATGTGGAGAAGAAAATGGATGACTGTATGTAAGTAAGTATCTTTTACATCTTTGTAATAGTAACCACACACCAAAGATTCAGAACCGAAGTATATAACATAAAACAAGAAGAACCAGAGAAACCCACAAAAGCCAACCAAAATAAAGAAAACAGAAACACAAGGACAAGGAAGCAATGGAAACATTGAGCTACCAGAAAGCAAAAGATAAAATGGCTATAAGAAGACCTCATATTTCAATAATCACCCTAAACATAAATGGACTGAACTCACCAATAAAAAAGGCACAGAGTTACAGAATGGATCAACAAACAAAACCCAACCATATGCTGCTTCCAGGAGTCACATCGCAGCTCCAAAGACAAATATAGACTCAAAGTGAAAGGGTACAAAATTATAATTTAAGCAAATGGCATTCAGAGAAAAGTGGTAGTAGCGGTACTAATATCAGATGAAATAAACTTCAAAATAAAAAACATAAAGAAAGATACTGAGGGACACTTTATAATGATAAAAGGAATCATGTACCAAGAAGACATAACACTTATTAATATCTGTGCTCCCAATCAGGGAGTCCCAAAATATGTAAAGCAATTACTATCAGAACTAAAGGGAGAAACAGACCAAAACACTATTGTAGTAGGAGACCTAAGTACTCCACTGTCAGATACGTACAGATCATTCAAACAGAAAATCAATAAAGAAATAACATCCTTAAATGACACATTAGACCAATTGGACATAATTGACATTTACAGAGCCTTCCATCCCCATACAGCTGCTTATACATTCTTCTCTAGTGTACATGGAACATCCTCAAGAATTGACCACATACTGGGTCACAAAGATGGTGTCAACAAATATAAGAGGGTTGAAATCATACCAACCACATTCTCTGATCCTAATGCTTTGAAACTAGAGATCAACCGCAAAAATAAAGCAGGAAGAACCACAAATACATGGAGATTAAACAACATGCTACTGAAGAATAACTGGGTCAGAAAAGAAATAAAAAGGGAGATCAAGAGATACATAGAAATGAAGGATAATGATAGTACAACATATCAAAATTTTGGAGACATGGCAAAAGCGGTAGTAAGAGGAAAATTCATATCATTACAGGCCTATCTCCAAAAACAAGAATGAGCCCAAATAACCTAACGCTAACATCTTGAAAAAAACAGAAAAGGAAGAACAATTGAAGTCTAAAGTCAGCAGTG
>NW_011920965.1:0-1044 GCF_000151845.1 Pteropus vampyrus
GCGTACCCCCTGGCAGAACCCAGCTGACTGGAATAAAGAGCGTGTTTCGTATAACTCACTGATTTTCTGGTGGATCCCAGTGTCTTTTCGGGGGCTGGTGGGTTACAACACATGGAGCTTACATTCTAGTGAGGAGACACCCTAATATAATTTAAAAATATATAGTAGTACTGAGCTTTATGAAGAGAGCTGAACAGCAGGAGACAGGGCTGGCCTCTGTTCTAGTTTGGGTCAGCTGCATGGAGTATTGGTTCTAGGAAGCCTTTATGAGCTGAAGTGGGTTCTCCCAAAAGCAATGGAGTCCTAACCCCAGAACCTCAGAATGTGACCTTGCGGGTGTAATTTGATATGACGGTCATACAGGAGGAGGGTGGGCCTTTAATCCCAAATGACCGCTGTTCTTATAAGAGACACAGATGCAGGAGGGGAGAAGGCCCGGTGACAACAGAGGCAGAGAGGAGGTGTTGCAGATGCCAGCTATCAGAAACCTGGGTTCCAGAGATGGAAACATCTGTTAGGAACCTGATTATAAAGCGGGATCTTCTTAAGGACAAGGACCATTTCTACCTAAATCGATAACGTCGTTTTGAATAAATGAGTCGGTCAGTATGGGGACCCGGAAATCTCGTCTCTTAGGTATTCGTTTTGTCTAACGGGGTGATAGTTTTGGACAAAGAGTGAAATGGGCGGGGCGTGACACATCCCATAAGTTCCGATTGGCCTGATCACTAGCCTCATCGCATCTGAAAGTGACAGCACTTGCGCCTTGGCCACAGGACACTTCTGCATTTGGTCAAGTCAGTCCTGGAGCTAGAATTTTTCATTAGCCATGGATGTAACTCCAGGTCATACAGATAATCAGGCCAAATGTGCAAGGGCCAGAATGTCAGCTCTGTCTTTTAAAGGGAAGAGTGCTGGCCTTGGGGAAACGTGAAGCATGAACCAGTTAGAGAGTCATCTTTAGAAGGAACACGCCTCTCTATTCTAAAACCGAGGTAGTCAAAAGGGTGTTTTAAGAAAAAAAAAAAAGATGTTAAGAAAAAT
>NW_011920966.1:0-2092 GCF_000151845.1 Pteropus vampyrus
TCCGTGCAAGAGAGAGGACGCGCCCTGTACCCCTCTCGCCGTGAGGAGCCGCGTGCGGCTCCGCCCAGCCCCCAGCATCAGCTCTCTCGGCAGAAGGCGTCGTGCCCAGTAAAGGTCTCCAAGAAAGATGTGAGTTGCTGGGCTGGACACTCAGCAGACGGCCCCCAACTTCCTCCCTCTCTTCGAAATGTCACTGGGCGTGTGACCCCATGACCACTCACAGGACGGACCCTGCCCCTCGGAGCACCTTAAGTCCACATCCGAAGTGCCCTGTTACCCTCGCTCACGAGCAGGCGAGGAGGAACCTCTTGGTCCTGCTTATCCATTCCCACGCGAAGGGTCGTCGGCGAGAATTACTGATGGCTCTGGGCAGAGGAGGTGGCCCGGCTGGCGCGGCCGCGTCGGCCCCGCTCCCACTGTGTCCTCGCTCCTTGTGCCTGGGGCGACGCAGGGACGGGGGTTCGTTTCATCCGGAGGTTGAGAAAGAGGGAACTCACGGCGGCTGCGCCCCTAAACCACACTCTGCAATGCCCGCTCGTCGGCTCTAGAAGGTTCATCTTGGTTCGCTGTTGTGTTGCCTTATCACTCACTCACTACGGAACTCAGGTGAGCTCAGGACCCGGCTGTCACCGCTGTCACGAACATCTCCAGTGTGCTGAGGGCCGGGAGGGGCGGATGGGGACGTAGGGTGAGGGGAGGGCGTGGTTAGGGAGACCTTCTGCTTGTTCACACGTCCTCGTGCTTCGGCCCGGACTCGATCTGCTGCTTTGAAGCATCTTCATCTCAGTTAGGTGAAAGGGACAGTCTAGTCCTCAGCAGCAATGCGTGGACAGAGGCACAAGTGGCTTCTGGCCCCCAAGAATCCGATCCGGGATGTGTGGGCATCATCTTCCAGCCCCGGTGGTGCCCAAAGCGGGAGGAGCATCCTGCAGAGATGAGTCTTCAATTTGGGGGGAAAAGAAAGGGAGGTGTTGGGGGGGTGCAGAGCGGGAAAAGGAGGAGGAGCATCAGAGCAGCTGTGCCCGAGCTCAGGGCTCAGGATAAGCAGCAGCCGAGAAAACCGAGGGGAGGTTTGTCTGACGCCTCTTCTTCTCCGGACGGGAATAATATCGGATCGATATGTCGTCCTGTGTCCATAAGATAAGTAAACTGGCTTGTCCATCACTCGCCATTGGACTCGCTCACTTTGCTATTGACTTTGGGGTAAAAACAAGGGGGCACGTGGACATGCTTCTGTCAATCACCCACCATCTCGCCGTGGGGGGGCGACGACGCCGCAGCCCCGCCTCTCACTCTGCGTGTGTCGCCGTGGGCCGTGCTCGGGGATGAGGAGCGGAGGAACGGAACGCCGAGAGCCTCCGTCTGCACCCTCGCACACGGCCATCGATCTTCCCCATAAAACGAGGCAGGAGGTGTCATCCTTCCAGAAGGGACGGGATAAAAAATGTGCCTCCGAGACAACTGATTATCACCCATTTGCATATGAGAACTTGCAATTTGTACCCATCAAACTCGCTTCCCCCGTGCTCGCTGTGGCACTTGGCCTTCGAGGTCCTCTTCGGTAAGCCCAAACAATGCTGGGGAGGGGCCTCGGGAATCGCCAGAAGGGCCCGGTGCCGGGGGCGTCTACGTGCTCGGTGGGATTGTTAAATTATGAAGTCTACGTGCCCCCGTGACAGGAAGGATAGAAAAGTGCAGTGAGTATTGCTTTTCTTCTTGGTAGTGACACAAGTTTCTCAGATTCAAACCGGGGACCTTTCCAAATGAGAAGGGAGGAGGGCTGAGCGGGGGACTGTGAAAGACAACCCCAGACTGGGGCCTCTCAGGTGTGGCCACTGGCCAGCGACATTGAGAAACTTGTGCGACGTGAAACTTCTTGGGTCCCCTCCGGACTCGCTGAGGCAGAAACTCTGCCGGTGGGGCCAGCGGTGCGTGTCTAAGCAAGTCTGCCAGGGGGCCCGACACGCAATCCGGAGCGAGACCCGCTGCTCCAGGTTAGACTCTGGAACAGAGAGTGCGGACCTAGTCGATCCTTTGTGGAAGGCGTTACCATAGGGACGGGCCCCGAAATAATGATATCACGCAATAATGA
>NW_011920967.1:0-1369 GCF_000151845.1 Pteropus vampyrus
TTCGCTGCCCGTGAGCAGACCTACTGCCCGCTGGTCTTTGATAGGCACCCAGCTCGCAGACTGGTGTCGCCCACTGTTTGGGAGACAAACATCCATGTGGGGACACGCTCATCCCTTTTTGGGGAGGTGGCATCCATGGCCTGGCCGCTCTCTCTACTGCAGGGGCCTCCTTGGGTCCCCATGGAAGGGGCGTCCTGGACCTGTGCCTGGGCGTCTGAGCACGACCCTCCCGCCTGCCCCCGCCCCAGGTGGGATGGGTTCTGCAGGAGGGGCCGGCTCCAGGAGGCAAGGCCGGCCCGGGGAGGGGCGGAGGGCTCCCAGGCCGTTCCTGGCAAGCGGGCCCCGGTTCACTAAGAAAATGAGTGACCGTTTTGCAAACGATGCAAATGGACAGTCATGCAAGACTCCTGGACGGGACACGGCTGTCCTCATTGAGCGTGCGAGGACATGTCACCTGCCATCCCGGCTAGTAAGGCATCCTGCTGACCAGAGCGCCTCACCTAGAGTAGATGTGACTGGCAGAGCTGTTCCCCAGGCCCGTGGTGCCGTCCCCAAAGTCCCACAGGAAGGCCACGTCGGTGCCGAAGTTGATTCTGCACTGAAAGGCCACCGTGGTGTTTACCAGCGCCGAGGAGGTGGACACGAGCCGGCTGGGGACGACCCTCGCCTGCGCCCAGACGCAGCGGGGCTCCGAGGCCACGCTGCCCTTCGCACCGGAAGCCTGGACCACCACGCGGTACCTGCGGGGGGCGGGGGGGGCGGGGTCAGGAGGGACAGAAGGTGACCAGAGCCAGGTCAGAGGTGGGACGAGCTGCACCGCTGTAAGGGAAGGCAGGGGCTGGCACTTAATTTGTAGGAATTAGCACAGCACCCAGTGATTTCTGTCTCGCTGGGGACGGAGGAGGTGACACCTGGTGACCGCCCTCCTTCGTTACATAATGCACCTCTCAAAGCGGTGGGGTGAGCACTGTCACCCGTCCTTGGAAGAGGAATTTGCCTCGGCCACCATGGCGGCGGCATGGCTCCTTGACCTGGGGCTGTCCGGTCCCAGGGCCCCACCCGCCAGCCCGTCCCCACGGGAGGGAGGCCCGCTTCCTTCGCACCACGCTCGTGCGGAATGCGCAGACGCGCCAGGCCACGCTAAGTGCGAGGGCGACGCTTAGTGCTCGTGGTGGCCGCACGCTCCCTGCAGAGGGCTCGGGCTGCGGCTCCGTGCCGCCCGCCGTGCCGCCCGCGTACGCACCGCCCAGGGGCAGCGAGCCGTCTCCGGATGCTTCTGGAAGTCGTCCTCACCGGGGCGTCTTCTCGAAATACCACGCGAACTCCAGCGGACCAGGTTTCCTTGGTAACAGCCACGAACGTGACGTCG
>NW_011920968.1:0-1832 GCF_000151845.1 Pteropus vampyrus
GTCTTTTTAAAGCGACCTTAATTCCTAAGGGAAGATGGAATGGACATTTCTGGTGGTCGTGAGGAGAAAAAAGCCACAAGAAGCTACGCTTTATCTTCATTAGAAATGGTAAAGGGCAAAAGGATCAAAACATTATGAGAGAAGAGAGGCGCGGGAGCGGGGGGGCGGGGGGGAAAATCCAGTTTCAAAGCAGGCCAGTGGGGGCTGCAGAGAAGAGACGAGAAAAAAATGAGCTTTGGCTCCAAAGTGTGACAGGAGCTAGGCTTCACAAAAGACCAATACAACACACTCCACACCAGTGGATACACAAACACACCGAACAAGGTCTTCTCCTGCCGGGCCACGGGTGTGCAGCGTTGGCGGTGAAGCCAGACTCGGCACTCACCAGGAGAGACACCATGTGCAGCAATTATGCAATTAGGGAAAATAGCAAAAGATCAAGCCGGGCACTTTCCACCGTGACATTTATCCTGTACTTTTGCAAAGACTTAGTTCCAGGATGCGGCTGGGAGAGGGAAGGGGCTGGGAGGGTGGCAGAGGATGGGGAACCGAGAACAGAAGGGGGTAGAAGATGGACAGAGAGGGAAGAGGCAGGAGCTGGGGGGAGTGGATGGGAAGGAGGGGGAGGGGTGGAAAGGGCGAGAAACCGGGGCAGGAGGCTCGCGGGAGGGGGCGCAGAGATTGGGGCACGCCAGGGAGCTGGGAGGGAACTAGGGCGCAAGCGGTGTAAGCGGAGACCTGCGACGTGGAGGGAAGGTGGGGGGACGAGAGGGAGGGCGCCCGAGGTTGGGGGTGATACCAACGCGGCCAGGGCGAATACCTGAAGGAGGGGCGTCCGCACAGGTCGCGGGCTCGAGCCCAAGCGCTGGCGGAGAGGGCTGCGGAGGCGAGGGGGAGGGGACTGAAAAGGCCCGGAGGACCGGGTGTCCCCGCAGACCGTCTAGTCACCGAAAGCCGGACCCACGCACCACGCACCGGACCGCCCGGCCACGCCTGTCCCCGCTGTGCTCGCGCCCGCCGGGACTCACCCTCAGCGCCGCCGCCGCCCCCGCCGCCACCCCCGGCCGTTCCAGCTCCGGCTCCCGAGGCTGGTGCCCGCGGCTGCTGCTGTGGCCGCCCCTGAGTCTTGGAAAGTGAAGCCACCGCCTCCGTGAGCCGCTGCCGCCGCCCGGCCGTCCGCGCGCGCGCCCGAGAGTGCGCGTGCCCGCGCGCCCGCCCGGGAGAGACCGCGAGAGCGCGAGCCCCACGTCGGCCGCGCGCGCGCCTCCCCGCCCCCCCCGCTCCGCCCCTCCTCCCCGGCGCGCGACCGCGAGGGGGCGGGGGCGGGCGCGCGCACGGGCCGGCTGCCCCGCCGGCCGGGCGAGGGGGCGGGGAGGCGGCGCGGAAAAGTAAAGTGACAGCCGCGTCCCGCGAGCGAGCGGCGGCGGGGGTGGGCGAGGGGCGTCCCACGTTAAAGGAACGGCAGGGACCGGGAGAGGTGAGAAAAACCGAAGCTGCCCAGGCGGCTTGAGGGGAGGGGACGCGAGGACCTTGACGGGCACGCTCATTTAAGGGAAATGCTGGCTGGGGGTGGGAGTTGCCTTAGGACCAAGCGGGGGGCGGAATTTTACCCCCATCCACTGCAGCCATTGGTTTCACACTTGATTCATAGCTTTTCGTTAGCGCCCACCGGTCTTGACCCTGTTGACACTTCTTAACAAAATCCGACGCGAGGTGTACTCCTGCACCAAATGTGATTCTTTTATTTGGTTCTGGAATTTCTCTTAGTTATCCTTAATTTTCATTCTAGACTATACCGCAAGTCTATGTGCCTTTAACTTCGCTCTTGCTCC
>NW_011920969.1:0-1937 GCF_000151845.1 Pteropus vampyrus
TGTATTTTTCTAATACTGCTCTTCTTATAGATTATTAAATTTTTGTTACATACTTTTTTATAGTATTCTTGCTTGATCCTTTGTATTTCTGTGATGTCAGTTGTAATTTCCTCTTTCATCCCTGATTTTGTTTATTTGTATCCTTTATCTTTTTCTTTAGTGAGTCTAGCCAGGAGTTTGTCAATTTTATTAACCTTCCAAAACAACAAGTTCCGTGTTGTATTTATTTTTTCTTTTTCTTTTTGTTTTGTTTTGTTTTCAATTTCATTTATTTCTGCTCTAATTTTGATGATTTCTTTCCTTCTGCTGACTTTAGGCCTCATTTGTTCTTCCTTTTCTAGTTTTTTTTTTTTTTTTTTTTTAATGAAGTATTAGGTTGTTTATTTGGGCTCATTCTTGTTTTTGGAGATAGGCCTGTAATAATATGAACTTTATCCTTATGACCACTGTTGCCGTGTCCCAAAAGTTTTGATATATTGTACTATCATTATCATTCATTTCTATGTATCCCTTGATCTCTCCTTTTATTTCTTTTCTGACCCAGTTATTCTTCAGTAGCATGTTGTTTAATTTCCATGTGTTTGTAGTTCTTCCTGATTTCTTTTTGCAATTGATCTCTAGTTTCAAAGCATTATGATCAGAGAATATGGTTGGTATGATTTCAACCCCCTTATATTTTTCGAGGCTATTTCTGTGTCCCAGTATGTGGTCAATTCTTGAGAATGTTCCATGTGCGCTAGAGAAAAATGTATAAGCAACTGTTTTGAGATGGAAGATTCTGTAAATGTTATGTCCAATTGGTCTAATTTGTCATTTAAGGATATTAATACTTATTGATTTTCTGTTTGGATGATCTGTCCATATTCATCAGTGGGGTATTTAGGTCCCATACTAGGATAGTGTTTTGGTCTGTTTCTCCCTTAGTTCTGTTAGTAATTGCTTTATATATTTCGGGGCTCCCTAATTGGGATCATAGATACTAATAAAAGTTATGTGTTCTTGGTGCATGATTCTCTTTATCATTCTGAAGTTTCCCTCAGTATTTTTCTTGACATTTTTTTTTATTTTGAAGTAATTTTGTCTGATATTAGTACCACTACTCCTGCTTTTCTCTGAATGCCATTTGCTTGAGATATCATTTTCCATCCTTTCACTTTAAGTCTATATTTATCTTTTTGGAGCTGAGAGGTGTTTCCTGGAGACAGCATATGGTTTTTTGTTTTGTTTTGTTTTGTTTTGTTTTTTTGTTTTGTTTTGTTTTGTTTTTTTGTTTTGTTTTGTTTTCCATTCTGCAACTCTGTGCCTTTTTATTGGTGAGTTCAGTCCATTTACATTTAGGGTGATTATTGAAATATAAAGACTTCTTATAGCCATTTTATCTTTTGCTTTCTGGTAGTTCAGTGTTTCCATTGCTTCCTTGTCTTTGTGGGTTTATTTATTTATTTTTTTAATTAATTTATTTATTTTTTATTTTGGTTGGCTTTTGTGGGTTTTCCCTCTGATTCTTCTTGTTTTATGTTAGGTACTTCAGTTCTGAATCTTTGGTGAGTGGTTAACATCACAAATATGTAATGAATAGTTATATATATACAGTCATCCGTTTTCTTCTGCATATACCTTATCTCCATTCCCCTTTGCGGATTTGATCTTTAAATCCTCCCCATTTCAATGATTTTGTCTCCATTTGTCCTTATGTGTGCTGAATGTTCATTACTATCCTGCTATAGTAATTATATTCTTATGGTTTATGTTTATAATACTCTGTTCTTAGTAAGGGTTCCACTCCTCTGCTTCTATTTTATAGTAACTCTATTCATAATTATTTTTATTTATTTATTTGTTTGTTTGTTTGTTTGTTTGTTTGTTTTTTGACATTTTGTTTTAGGTAAGAAATGACCCCTTTCAGTATTTCATATAGTGCAGGTCTTTAGTGGAGA
>NW_011920970.1:0-1806 GCF_000151845.1 Pteropus vampyrus
TGTGGTGGATTTACACTGTCGAATCTAGCTCCCCAAATCACATTTTTCTATGCTGGTACCCATTTCTGTTTGTACTAGAATTCAAAATGTTAATATTACTGATCAGCCCACGGTCAGTAATATTACTGTTACAAATTGAACGAATTGAACAAAATAATCTATGACTAGTGTTTTGGCCAATGCCTGCACTTAATAACCTATAAATGAAAACTCTGACCAGCTGTATTAAAGTCTCATATACTAGCTAGAGAAGAATACAGTGAGAATATGCAATTCAGCTGTGAAACATTGACATTAATGGTATATTTTTTAAAAAAAAATTACCTAAATTCTTACATTAGATACAGAAACAATACTAACCAAAAGATGAGATAATAGAGACAATAACAAACTTTACAATCTAGGACAAAACCTTATAGGAGACAATAATTGCTATTTATAATGTGTTTGTGTTATCAATTTGCCTTGATCTGATCTCTTTTTTATTTATAATTTTATATTGTGCATTGTATCTTATTTGGAACACATTGTATCTTATTTGGAATAAAATAGCATTTTGTACTCATAAAGCATGTTTCATCAGAAAGGTCAATGTACTTTTCAAACTCATTAATCCTTACAGCATCCCTAGAGGTATGTAATATATTATACAAGTGGAAAAATTTAAAGCTGAGATGTATAAACAGTTTTACCCTGTCACACTGAAATGACCAAACCTTCAATTGATCCATTGTGGGTGGATGCAAAATTGGAGATTCAACTGATGTGAATATGATTTGGGGAGTGGGAAGATTTAAAATAAATATAAAATAAAACAATGTTGGTGAAAGAAAAAGGTAAAATACGTTAAATAATTAAGCATGCTTCTAGATATAGCAAATACAATTCATCCTGATTTTGATCTAACAGCTCATTGAGAGTTAAACATTTTGCTTTTAATTACTTCTTACTTAAAATTGAATATTATCCAAATTATCTATAAACTTTTTATTAAAGAATCTGATCCATTCAAAACTAATGATTTTACCCTTCTTTTAGGAGGCAGTGATTATTGGCAAATTCTGATCCAAGCAATTAGAGTTATACTAGAATAAATTTTCATTAAAAGCAAAAAAAAAAAAAAAAACTAGTGAGATTATACATGAATAATTACTTGATGAAGTATGCTACATCAAAAGCAATTCTGCTGACTTCATGATCTTAGAGCAGTTATGGGATGCACCAGCTTTCCTACTTTTAATTTGAAAATATTTTCAAATATTACACCAACTTTATTTTTAAAAGAGGAAAATGCACAGTTGGCATAAATAATTCAGATAATTGTTATAAATGCATTATATATTAATAAGTACTTTAAGGAAAACAGAGTTTTAATGTAAAAATTGTAT
Organism: Pteropus vampyrus; assembly: GCF_000151845.1. Classification (NCBI taxonomy): domain Eukaryota; kingdom Metazoa; phylum Chordata; class Mammalia; order Chiroptera; family Pteropodidae; genus Pteropus; species Pteropus vampyrus. The sequence goes on from NW_011920970.1 coordinate 1,389, forward strand.
AAAGTGATCACTTTGTTCTTTTCTCATGAATATGTCAGAACAGCAAAGTCACAGCTGTTTGTCAGAAAGCCATTCCTGAATCTTATCACTAGTTCATGGTGAGTCTTCTTATAAATATTTTCAACATTTTTATGTATAGTATTTTCTATTCCTACTAGCTGTATTAAATAGCAAGAAAATAAATATTTTTTTCTATGACATTTTGCCTAAAATTTTAGATTGATGTAGGGAGAAGAAATTATACTCAGAAATTCTTCTTGCCTCTGTATATACTTAAGTGTGGAACACTAAGAATATTGTTTAAAGTTACATCAGAGCTCCTAAGTGCTAAGGCTATATTCAGCAGCTCTCAGTTTCCCTATGTACAAGCTATTAGCTGCTTCTGTTAAATCACAGGGATTTAGTATTTTATACAGTA
>NW_011920971.1:0-4109 GCF_000151845.1 Pteropus vampyrus
TCAATGTGTTTATGTAAAGGTCACCAGACTGGGAGTGACACTGAGTTCTCTAATCCTGGCTTTTCCACCTGTTGTTAAGTCATCTTGTCTAGAATTCAGGAGGCAAGGATGTGCAAGCTTATAAACTGTATTGTGGAGACAATTAACCGTCCCTGACTACCTTTACTTCTGCAGGTTTGGCCCTAGAGGTGGCTTTTTTATATCTGTGATCTCAGAGCTGAAGAAGGTGGAGACAGGTTGGGACCCTTTCCCCTTCCCTCCTCCCACACCTATAGATGATGGTGGGACATCAGAGCTTCTCAGTCGCTGCATATTTATGGACACTCTGTGTCACTTTGCCTCCTTTCTTGGATCCAACCTTTTCAGTTCTTCACCCACATCCCACCCAAGTTTCACAGTATCGACTATCAGATAGTTACCCACACATAGTCACACCCTGTTCCATTCATCCAGAATTCCTCCCCTGGGGTTAATAGAGGGAAAGACAGGTCACCAGTGACCATGACCATTCATTCATTTGTGGCAGGAGTGAACACAGCCCTCATCATCATCCTCCCTGAGGCTCACACCTACGCACACGCAAAGCAGGAAGTGCCATCTGTCTGGTCTCTACATGTGGGAAAGGCAGAGGTGGAGGAGGGCGAGCTGTACATTTTATTCAGGCTAAGCTGAGAGGGGTTCACAAGGCCATCCCCATCGCAGCCTTCATTAGGTGAGAAGGGACCTTAAGGAGACTTTAGGGCCCAAGAGATCCAGGGGCAAGATTTCTCTTGCTTCTGAACTCAGGGCCCAGCAACTCCCCACTCCAAAACTTCCTGACAATTCTTGGAGCCTGAGTGGGAATGACCAACCCTGTGAGGCCCCTGTAAACCTATTTCCTACAGCTGCACAATTTCAACGCTGAGTGGAAGCAGGAGAAAGATGAGTTGAACCAGATCCTCGAGTGGAGTTTTTATGTTTTTTTCATCGTTTTTTAGAGTAGGTTTGTTGTTTGAGTAATGAAAGTATTGTGAAAATATCAGGGGCAATGAAGGGACTTGGGGTAAGGAGTAAGCTCGCAATTCCACGATCAGCCTCCCTCCATGCCCCTTTCTTCTCGAGGCCAAAGCACACACCTAGCAAGCACAAGGAAAAGTCACTACACCACCCTTTTATGAGAGAAAAACATATATTGGGGAAAAGTAAATATTTTGAATGTACTAATGAGAAAACGCTTCTCTACATGGACTGATTTTTTTTTTTCTTGGAGACATATTTGCCTACTAGAAAAGCTAGTGAAGCATGGACCATGCAAGACACCTTCTTGAAAAAGACAATAATGCCTTGGGCAATGTGGTTAGTGGCCTGGCGTGCCTGGCATCTTTGGCCTATACTGGCAGGAGACAGTGTTTTCTTGGGGGCCAGGGATGGGTTGCGACTCACTTCCAGCTGCTCATCATCGAATCTGACACTTTTCAAGGACTTCCCAGGTCTGACTTGCTTTTCCCTGATAGAACAATTTTGGTCTTTGGAGTCAGCCTGCTGACTGTGAGGGGTGTAATTCATCATTCTCGCTTGCTCTGTGGAGTAAGGAAGGCAGCAGACACACACACATACTGGGGCTGGGTGTTCCCGTTTGTGCTCCTTTAACTTCGTGGCATGAAGTCCATGGTGAATGGCCATTTTCTTCTCTAGAATCTGTCCCACAGCTGTCATGAGCTCCTGAGCCTCCACATTCTCGCTGTCCAGAATTGATCTGCTTTTGACTGACTGTTGGCTCTGGGCAGTGGCTGATTTGGGCTTGCACTTTTGCAAAGCATCTTGACCTTGGAATTTTTTATGGGGGAAAATCCACTGGACAAAGTGCCTCATCTTTTTTTGAAGCTTTGTAAAACACTTTGTTTTTTCTCTGGCAGCAGCTGGAGGTATTTCTTCCCTACAGTTTTTCTGGCTTGGGCAGAGGAACTCATACTCCTGTCTTGACAGGTCCCCAATTTCTCGAGCTTTTCTGCATGCTCTCCTGGGTTGGGCCACCTGCAGTCCTCTCTCTCATAAGTAGGGACAAACATCTCGCTCTGATTCTTCCAAAAGCCTTGATATCTTTTGGTCCTGGGCTCCTGCTGCTCTGGACTGCTGCTTGAGGCTGCCTTGAGGCCACACAGCATCTGGAAAACTAGCTTGTTTCCATTGGGCACTCTCTGGGGATGGCACTGAGGCACCTGAGAGGCCAAGTTGTCAGTAGCAAGGGGCTTGTGTCTGGGACACTCGTGTGGCAGGTTCTCTGACTGTACCTTTACGTTGGACTTAAACTCACTAACCACCTCTGTGTTAAGGCGTGGCTCTCCTGGATCTTGGAGAACAGTCATTCTAGGGTATAGGGGACTTTTACTGGTCCCTGGAGCCTCTAAACTACCCAAATGTGCATTTTTGTTTTGGGACTTTGTCAGCACCTTGGTTCCCAAGATGTCTCTAGACTCTGGTTGAAAAGCAGGGGACAATGTGGCCTTCCCTGCCTCCCTGGCTTCCTTGGCCCTCAAAGATTGGGGTCCTATGTTCATCTCTGGCACTGTTACCTGATGGCTGGGGTCTCGTGAGGCATGTAGACCACTCTTCCCTCCTGGCTCGTTCCTGGACATTGTTGAACCTGGACTGGGCTCTGTGCTGTCCTTCATGGCCCACTCCACAATCCCACTCTGCCAGGTGAGTGTGATGGCCTGAGGTGGCGACCTGCCCTCCTGTCTAGCCAGAGAGGCCTTTGTGGTCCCATGGTCATCACCAAGTGGGATCTGTCCCAGAGCCCTCTGGATTTCCTCACACACAGGTAAGGGGGCCAGGAGAGTCCTCTCCAGGGTGGGAACTGACTCCTCTCCTATCGCTTTCTCTCCCAGATGGGGCTGAGGAAGTTTTCCAAGGACCTCAGCAAGCTGGACTATTGAGTGGTCTCCAGGGACACAGGGAGCTGTGGGAGGAAAGGCAAACTGCAGAGTGGGTGAGGGTTGAACCTTTTTCAACGTAAAGTGATTAATGGACTTGATGAGCTTGAGGGGCAGGCCCCACATGTGCCTCACCCAAAACTTTGTCAAATGTGCTTCCAGCATCTTTTGAGTGTTTGTGTCGAGGAAGGAAACCCTGTGGGAGGTGTTCACCCAGGGTTCCCAACCCTTTAAGATTCCCAAATTCCTGGTTTCCATGTGGGCGTTGGACTTGGGAGAAGCATGGTTGACAGCAAGCCAGGATCGACGCACACTCACGGGGATTAAACCCTCGCTGGTTTGCCCCCAATTCCTGCCTAAATGGCCTTTTGGGATGTTTTCTAGATTTTTGTCTAAGCTCCTCGGCAAACCACTTGTCAAGTCCTTTCTTAAAAGCATCCAGTCATTTTCTAACCCTTCAGAGTCTACTTCCTGAAATGCCACTATAGGCCTTTCGGAGGACCTGGAGAGGTTTTTAGGGACCTTGCTTATGTCTTGCTTTAGCTGGAACCCCACCTTCTGCGGATCCTTGCTGCTTTCACCTGTGAAGGAAGAGGGCCGTGAGGCCCCATGCTTGTCCTTTACCGGACATTTCCCTGGTAATTCGCTCTGAAGCTGCCTTAGTTCCAGAGATTCTTGTATCTTCCGAGGTAGCTCCCAGCGGTTTTGGATAAGCCATTTTTGGAGGTGTTGCTCCAGTTGCTTCCGGAGCTCTGGACTGATTGGAAAATTCTCGGGAAGGATGGAGCCCACCCAGCTGTCCTCAGGAAGGTTGGGAGTGAAGATATTAAAGACTTCCTGAGATCTTTTGACCACAGAGGGCGGAGGAACAAATGGCATGGATGATAGAGACTCTGTTCATCCTTCTGGTGACCAAATCAAAATTGCGATGGAAACAAGGAGCAGCAGCATGGAAAAATCACCTGGGATCTTGATGAACAAGCCATACAACTAGAGGGAGAACTAAGAAATCACCCTGCAACAGCAGAAGGTAGGACAAGGCGAGGACGCTAGGCCGCCTGGATCTAGCAGCTGAGTAAGACGGAGGCTGCAGCCACTACAGATGCCTCTTAAAGAGGTCGGGTCCGCAAGTGGACTTTTGTGGTGGACCTGTTTGCTCTGAGCTACCAGTGCTAGTCAGCTGCTCAGGGACTAATG
>NW_011920972.1:0-2268 GCF_000151845.1 Pteropus vampyrus
TACATTAGTTGAAGGCATCTGTAAAACCACTAGATACAGAGGGGTGCACTTGGAAAGAATGATAAGAAATCACTCATAGAAAGGAAAAGTACACATTGTAAACAGGGAGGAAAGTAATGAAGATGGTAGGGAAAAAAACTAACAAACAGAATCATGAGAGTCCAAGGTTCTATTTAGCTAAGACGTAGTGACCAAAAGGTACAGCTCCTCTAGAATGAAGCGAGGAGTGGACAGGGCAACTGAGTTGCATACGCTTTTGATGGTCATTTTAAAGCATTTGTATTTTATATGAACTTCAAGGGGAAATTTTTGGAAGAATTTTTTAAGTAGTAGAGAATCATAATATGATTTGTTGTCAATTTATTATCCTTGCTACTTTGAGGACCAAATATATGATAAGAGAAGTATAAAATAGAAATGGCAATAATGAGACTATTTCAGTAGTTAAGGCAAAAAATAATGATACCCTGAAATTAACTAGTTCACTAAAAATGGAAAGCAGACAATTTTAAGGCAAATATTAAAACAAATAAAATAAAATGGTGCCACATGTTGTTTTATGTTATATATAAAAAGATGGCAAAAAAACCAAGTATGACTCTACATTTTTCTGGTTTGAGAAATTGGGAGAGCTTTAAATTTAAACTCATTAGCATAAAGATGTTATATATTGCTGCTAGTCTAGATGAGATTACCTATAAAGAGTACATAGAAATATATGGGTAAATACAGCTAGCATTTATTGACTATTAGCTGAATTCCAAGAGTTCTAAACGCCTTACATAATTTATCTTGTTTACTCTTTGAAACAACTCTGGGAAATAGGTAATGTTATGACAGCCCATTTAAAGAAACAAAGCCCACGATTTTGAAGGGTTACATAATTTTCCCATGGCTATACAATTAGTAAATGGTGAAGGTTATTTTTAAATTCTTACAGTCTGGATACAGTATAGAACTTGTAAGCTTAAAACCTATTACCTTCTTGGGAAAAAGAGACACGCTCTGAACTAAGTTTTAAAGAGGTCCATTTATAAAGCATATAATGAGACAAAAAATTTAGCTTTGGGTGGTGAATACACTATATATATATAGTGTATTATTATATATATATATAGTGTATTATTGAATTGTACACTTGAAACCTAAATAATTTTATTAACCACCGTCACTCCTATAAATTTAATAAAAATAAAAAATAAAATGAATAAAAAGCAAGTGGTAAAGAGCAGCCTACAAAAAAGACTGAAAAAAAAGAAAGGGTCTTTATATTAGGAAGACCAAGAGAATCAAGGGAAGGGTATGTTTCAAATGAAGGATCTGGTTACTCTCTTGATAGTTGCTGAGACAAAGTCAAACAAATAGCAATTAAATTTGACATTATTAAAGTTATCACTACTCTTCACAAGTACAGTTTTCCTAGAGTGTTGAGTGAATAATTAAAGCTAGAGTCCCATGTGGAATTAAAAGAAAAAAAAATAACACTATAATATTCTGTCTTATGTTTGTGACATAATGAGAATGATTGAGAAGAGATAGAGATAAAGATACAGAAGCGGAGACAGAGATAGAGGTAGAGATAGAGAGAGAGAGAGAGAGAGATTAGAGAAATTAATGATGCTGGAGTGGGAGAGGAAGAAAGAAAAAATCTGGAGATGTAAAGAGAAAAACTGTTGGCTTTTTCATGATAAAAGTGGCCAGCGTAACCAATTTCTCTCCAAGTGGCTGGCTGATCATGCTGAAGAATAGTGCTGGAGGCTTGGCATTGGTTTCGGGTTTTAGCAAGTTGGGAACTCATCAATGGAAATTGCCAGATTAGTTCCTTACTCATTTAATCTCAAGAAACTCACCCTCAGGCCATAGCTGTGATTCTCATAGATGTGAGAGAGAGGAGGGTATTGAAGTAGGAATGAGTCATAGGCGTATGCGCCACTTGGTCATGTAACTTACTATTATTTCAGAATTTGTATGAATGCTCTATTTTTTTCCTTTAAAAAATTAATTTATTTTAAATTACAGTTGACATACAATATTATATTAGCTTCAGCTGTATAACATAGTGATTAAACATTTATATAACTTATGAAGTGATTACTCTGATAAGTCTCATACCTATGTGATACCTTACACAGGTATTACAATATTATTGACTATATTCCCTATGCTGTACTTTACATCCCTGTGACTATTTTTCTGTCAAGTTGTGCTTCTTAATCCCTTTTACCTTTTCACTCATCCCTACACTCCCTTTTTATCTGACGACCATTA
>NW_011920973.1:0-1973 GCF_000151845.1 Pteropus vampyrus
TGAGTAAGATGGAGGCTGTGGCAGTGGAGCAGCCACAGCAACAGCAGTGGCAGCTGCAGAAGCCTCAAAGGGGCCGCATCTGCGAGCTGATTTCTGTGGCAATGGACTTGCTCACTCTGAGCACCAGTGCCAGTTCAGCTGCACAGAGATTTACAAGGCAATGCTGAGTTGTCAGCATGAGGGCCACGGCAAGGCTCTCTCCCTGGCAGAGTGCAGGCGGTATCCATTGTTCCTCTGTTGAGCCCTCCCACCTCCCAGTGCGCAGACACAGCACCGCCTTAGCAGAGATGCATCAAACTGGATAACAGAGGTCACTCCACCCAAAGGATAACCTGAAACTCCGACTCCTCTAACTGGGGCCCACATCCAGGTGTATCCTCAGCAAGCCAGGTGCTCCTTGCTTAGCAGCACCAAGACTCACACTGGAGGCAGCTGGCCTCCGTTTCTAGTGTGGCCTTTTGAGGCAACTATAAGCACAGCATCTGTGGATTGCTTGCTGAATCTTAACAGGTGGCCCCAGAGGGACACAGACTTGGACTAAATTTGGCCTGCAGTGAATCTCTCTCAGGACTGTGCCTCTGGACACCTACTGCACAAAGCCATTCTAATAAGACTGGAAGACTTAGAAGTTTTGCCTAGTACATAGAAACACAGAAAGGCAGCCAAAATGGAAAGACAAGGAAGCAGAAACAATATGAGGGAAGAGAACAGAGATCCAGAAATAAGGGAGTCAAGAGATGCTGAGAGCAAAACACCGGTTATAAAGATGCCCAATGAACTTAGGGGAAGTGTAGTAGAATTCAGTAAGAACTTCAACAGAGAAATAAAAAACATAAAAATGGAAATAGAAATTATAAAAGAGAACCAGTCAGAAATGAAAAACACATTATCTGAGATGAGAAGTATACTAAATGGAATAAACAAAGGAATAAACAAAGTGAATAAAGAAGAGGACCGAATGACCTATATAGAAGATGGGAAAGCCAAGGACACTCAATTAGAATGGCAAGAAAAAAGAAGCCAAGACTATAATAAAAATTTAAGGAGCCTATGGGACACTATTAAAGGTAAAAATATCCCTGTCATAGGGGTACCTGAGGGAAAACAAGATGTTGAACAGCTGTTTGAAGAATAATGATGGAAAACTTCCCTAACTTGTTGAAGAAAATAGACATAAGACCCCAGGAAGCTCAGATAGTCCCAAAAATCAGGAACCTAAAGAGTCCCACACCAAGACACATCATAATTAAAATGCCAAAGGTTAAATACAAGGAGAGAATCTTAAAAGCGGCAAGAGAAAAGCAGATAGTTACCTACAAGGAAGCACCTATAAGACTAGTAGCTGATTTCTCAAAAGAAACTATGCAGGACAAAAGGGCTTGGCACAAAATATTTGATTCTATGAAAACCCAAGATCTACAACCAAGAATACTTTATCCAGCAAAGCCGTTAGAGTCAAAGGACAGATAAAGAGCTTCCCAGACAAAAATAAGCTAAAAGAATTTATTATCACCAAGTCAGTATTATAGGAAATGTTGGAGGGACTTCTTTAAAAAGAAAAAGCATGTATCAAAAACGGGAATAAAGCATGGTAACAACTACATTCCTATCAACAAGTACCTCAAATGGAAAAGAATTAAATGCTCCAACTAAAAGATAGAGTGGCTGAATGGATAAGAAAACAAGATCCCTACATATGCTGCCTACAAAGAGACTCACTTCAGGTTAAAAGACACAAACAGACTGAAAGAAAGGGGATGGAAAAAGATCTTACCTTGATGGACCTAGATGATATTGCACTGAATGAAATGGGTCAGATAGAGAAAGACAAATATTGCATGATTTCACGTAAGAGCAAAATCAACAACAACAACAACAAAAGAGGAAATAAACTCATAGATAGAGAATATCTTGAGGGATACTAGATAGAAGGGGAGGTTCTGAAGGAAAAGAGAGCAAAGGAATGAGAGGTG
>NW_011920974.1:0-2979 GCF_000151845.1 Pteropus vampyrus
GCTTCCTAACATCAGCGGTTCCTGAGACAGCGCAGAGCCTCAGCCGCTCATCACTGAGAAACACAGTACAGTGCAGAGAAGATGCTCAGTGCCCCTGATCCCTAGGGAACGGCAAGTCAAAACTGAAGCGAGATATCGCTTCTCCCAGACTAGAAGTGTGGTGAGAAAAATGAGATATAATAACAGTTTTTTTTGTGAAGATGAGTGGAAATGCAACCTTAATACAAAGTTGGTAGAAGTTTAACCAATGCAGCCTAATACTTTAAAACTTCTGATAGGTTTCTCAAAAAATTTAATATAAAGATACCATATAAAGATCCCGGTCCTAGGTGTCTATCCAAGATACGAAAAGAGCTATCCACAAAAACGAAATCAAAAACATGTACACAGATGTTCCCAGCACATGCACAAATAGTCCTAGCAGGTTTATGCGTGATAGACAGGAAATGAAAAATAACCTAATGTTCACCAGTGGATGAATGGATAAGTGAACTGAACTATGTCCAAACAATGCAATATTACACATCAAAAAAAAAAAAAGGATGATCACTCAGATCACAACAATGAATCTCAGAAATATTTGCAAAAGAAGAAAGTGAAACGAACAGTCACAAAGTCCACCTCTTTTGTACTTCCCTGTCTGTGAAGTGTCCAGAACAGGCATATCTATTGAGACAGGCAGTGGATCAGTTGTTACCAACGGTTGAGTAGAGATCTGATGAGGAGTGATGCAGATGTGTGGGGACTTCGCTCTGAGGGATGATGGAAATGTTCTAAAGTTAGATTTTGGGAATGGTTGCACAACCATGTGACTATTCTACACATGATTCTGTTGTACATTTTTAACTGAAAAACTTTACGCCATGTAAATGATATCGAAATATAAATTCCAGCAAAGGAGGAAAAGAGAAAACTTGAAATAAATGTATACACTTGTAATGAACTACGATAGCGAGTGGCTATCACTGACCAGGGGTAGGAGAAGAAGGTAGATATTAATTCCAGAAATGGGGGCTGCAATAATCATGATATGTTTTCTTATTTTGTTTTGCATATGTGTATGTGTGTATTGTCAACAAATATTATATTTCCTCCTCTTTTTCACTTCTTATGTAAGGTAAGATATTATAACTTTATACAATATTATTTGTGTATTGTTAATTTTTTATCATAATATTTAAATTACATGATACCAAAGAGAAGGTTAAACATCAATCAAGCATTTTCAGTTGGATGCACAATAGTTGTATAATTTTAGGCAGAATTAGAATCCAGGATGTGGAACAGCACAGCCTGAGGGGAGGGGCGGCGTCCATGACTGAGCACTGTGGGGGGAGCCTGTCTCTGGTCGGGCAGAGCTGCAGCCCCTGGCCAAGTGTGCAGCCCCCGCACGATGGAGAAACTGCCCCTACAGCAAAGCGAGGTCTAGAGCTATGTTATTCTATCACGACAAGGCCGGTAGGAGCAGAAGCTCCTGTCAACAGTCCCACATCTCTGCTGTGGAGAGGTGGAGACAGGAGGGGACTATGTCCCCGAGGTCACAGTCACTGTGGCTCTGGGTTCTGACGGAAGACTTTTTATCAGAGATCCAGTCTGGCTGAAAGTGTCCCGGTAGTGTCCCAGTGAATGACAGTCCAGCCCCGAGAGCACAGGGGAGGATGTGTCTCTGTCCCCATGGACCGTGATCCCATGTGAGCAGCATGAGGCTGCTGTCCCAGAATAAATGCCATAACAAGCACCATTGCTGACTGGAGCCCTGAGTGGTCAGGGGGCTGTGATACCCACGGGAATAGAGACTCGCCCTGGGACCCTGAGCATCGACTCAGCCCAGTGGAGCAGGTGTTCAGGCCGTGTCCTGCTGCCCTAATAACAAGACCCAGGTCACACTCGTGTCACTGGTGTTTCCTGCTGAGGGAGATTCTGTCTCCTGATGATTCTAACCCTCAAGACGGCTGTGTCAGCACCGGCCTATCCCTGACTTCTGGGGGAACAGACATGCCCCAACAGTGGAGTCCAGGTCAATATGTACTCAGTTCGAAGAGAGCCGTGTGTGTGTGTGTGTGTGTGTGTGTGTGTGTGTGTGTGTGTGTGTGTGTGTGTCAATGAGGTCACGCCTCTCCCTGTCTCTCTGACGGCTTCTCCACCCCTGAGAGGTGATTCTCCATGACAACCCTCCTTGAAGCTGATGATTCCCTATAAGACCCTCTGGGTGCTAGAGCCTGGATCTCGAGGGAAAATGTCTTAAAAATATTCTCCTTGGAGCAGAATTTATTTTAGGCAGTGAAGACGCATTTGAAAGCAGACGGGCCCTGTCAACAACCTCCCTTGATCAGAAGTCCATATCTTGTGGAGTGGGAGAAATATGGCTGTTTCCATCCCTGCAGGCACGAGACCCACAGATGTAGGGTCTTCAGGTCTCAGGAAGCACAGGGCAGGGGATGGCTACACAGCCCCTCCTTCATGCTCTCGACACCACAGCTAAGCCCCAACACTGTCCCCTGTGATTCCCAGACGTCTATCTGGGGGCGACCATGAGGCAGTGCTCCCTTTTATTGTGCAAAGGGGCTAAAGCATGGGATTCAGGGACCCGAGGGAAACGTTTCGTGGTGGATACACTGTCCTGAAGGTTCTTAGGAAACAGAGATTCTGGAGGGTGAAAGAGCAATGCCATATCCTGAAACACGCAGCTGATCCTTTCTCTGTGGATGACCGCGAGACTCACCTTGTGTAGGGCATCAGTCATTTCTGGAGAAGGAAAAAAACTTAATAGATTCCATGTGCAAATACCTAAAGGTTGGATGAAGACATCACTATTAGGAAAATGTAATAACTTCACTTTTTTATTGAACAGATGAACTGAGCGTGGTGGGGATGCTCAGAAACCCAGAGTGTGAGGATGGGGCAGGAAAGGTACCATGAGGTGTTTCCATCCTGTTCCAACTCTGGTCATCATCGTTCCGAGAGACGGAGCCCTGGGGA
>NW_011920975.1:0-2779 GCF_000151845.1 Pteropus vampyrus
TTTCTCTGATGATTAGTGACACTGAGCATCTTTTCATATCTATTGCCATCTGTATGTCTTCTTTACAGAAATATTCATTCAGGTTTTCTGCCCATTTTTAATTGGATTGTTAGGGTTTTTTTAGGTGTTGAGTTGTATGACTTCTTTATAAATTTTAGATATACACCCCTTATCAGGTGTATCATTTATGAATATCTTCTTTCATTCAGCAGGTTTTATTTCTTTTCGTTGATAGTACACATATACAATGGAATGTTACATAGCCTTAAAAAATAATGAAATCTTACCATTTGCAATAAAATGAGTAGACTTAGAGGGTATTATACTAAGTGAAATAAGTCAGACAGAGAAAGAAAAATACCATATGATTTCATTTACAATTGGAATCTAAAAAAAACTAAATTAAATTGACAAATAAAACAGAGACACATAGATACAGAGGGTTGTTTGCCAGATGGGAAGGGGGTTAGGGAGTGGGTAAAAAAGCTGAAGGGATTAAGAAGTACAAATTGGTAGTTACAAAATAGTCACAGGGATGTAAAGTACAGCATAGGGAATATAGTCAGCAATACTGTAATAAATATGTATAGTGCCAGGTGGGTACTGGACTAATTAGAAGGAATCATTTTGTAAATTATATAATGTCCAAGCACTATGTTGTACACCTAAAACTAATAAAATATGATAATAAAATATGATAGTTAATGTCAATTATAATTGAATAAAATAAAAAACAGAAGATGATAAAATGTAAAGCAAACAAACAACAACAGAAAAAAACAAATATGTCTGCTCCAGTCACTTTTAGTCAACATTGTGGAAGAGATACTAGCCAGTACTATTAGACAAGGGAAAAAGCAGGCATCCAGATAAAAATACATACATACATATATACATATATACATATACATACATACATACATATATACATAAAATTATATCTCTCCACAGATGACAAGATCTTTCATAAAACAATCCCAAGGAATGACAGATAAAAAAATAAAACTATGAAAACTAATTAACAAGATCAGCAGGTTATAGGATACAAGATCAATCTACAAAAAACAATTTTTATACACTATCAATAAACAACCCAAAAATTAATACTACAATTCCATTTACAATAGCATCAAAAAAATATCAAATTCTTGGGAGTAAGTTTAACTAAAGTAGTGAAAAACTTTTAGAATAAAAACTACAAAACATTGATGAAAGTAATTCAAGGAGACCTAAATAAATGGAATGACATCTCATGTTCATGAATTGGAAGACAATATTCATAACATGGCTATACTCCCCAAATAAATCTACATATTGAACAGAATCTCTATCAAAATCCCAGCTGGCTTTTCTGCAGAAATTGAAAACTGATACTAAAATTTATATGGAAATGCAAGCATCCTAGAATAGCCAAGACAATCTTGAAAAAAAAGAAAAAGTTGGATGATTCACTTTCTAATTTTAAATCTAACTATGGGCAGTGAACACACAATGCAATGTATACATGCCTTACTGTTGAATTGTACACCTTAAACTTACTGGATTTAGTTAACCAATGTCATCATAATATAAAAAAATAAATAAAAATAAAAATAAATAAATAAAATAATTCATTAAAAAATAAAACTTAATACAAAACTCTAGTAATCAAGACAGTATAGTATTCACATAAGGATAGACTTAGACTACTGGATTAGAATTGACAGTCCATAAATAAACCCTTACATTTATAGTCAATTAATTTTTAACAAAGATGCCCAGTCAAATCAATGGAAAATGCAAGTTCTTTTCAACAAATGGGTCAGTATAACAGGATATCAAAATGCAAAGAAATAAAATTAGACAAGTTGCCTCTAACTATATACAAAAATTAACTCAAATTCATCTTCACCAAATATGAGCTAAAACTATTAAATTCATAGAAGAAAACATAAATGTAAATAAATCTTTATTATCTTGGCTTAGGCAATGGTTTGTTAGATGTGACACCAAAAGTCACAAGCACTAAAGGAAAAAGAGATAAACTGAACTTCATCAAAATAAACACATTTATACTGTAAAGGACACTAGCAAGAAAGTATTTGCAAATCATATATATGACAAAGAACATATATCCAGAACACATAACATACTCATACAATAACAAATATACACAGGGCTCAACGATTTAACACATTTCCCATTTTCCCTGAGAATAACTCACCACTGGCACTTGTGGCTGCAGTGTTTACCTTGAGGTAACTTGAGGATTACAGTCTTAACCTTATCCCCAAAGTCTGCCATGAAATAGCTCACTTTTATTGTTACTTTCTCATTGCTCTACTATATCGATAGTCTCTGGAAACAAATGACATTATTCTATTTATAACATTCTGTTTATAGTAGTGGTATTTCCATTTACAAACCATAGTAATTCTCAATCGCTGAAAACGTCAAATCCTAGAAAACATACCATCCCTACACGTGATATTAACATTGTTCTCAAACAGTTGTTAGCTAAAAATTCATTTGGTGAATCCAGTTTATATATACATTTCTGTTACATTAGGATTAGAGACAAGTTCTATTTAAAAAGAATTCCAAGAATAGTTTTTATATTTTATTTTCACACTGAAAACCAGTCAGATATGCTTCAGCATCAAAGAGTGTGTTTATGTAAAATTAAATTAATGCTGGCAGCGAGCTGCCCTTTTTTTTCTAAACAGGAAATGGGGGAAGGTGGGAGGTAGACAGGGTAAAGGGGGTCAAATATGTGGTGACAGAAAGAAATCTAACTATG
>NW_011920976.1:0-1910 GCF_000151845.1 Pteropus vampyrus
CTCAGGCAAGGGAACAGAAGAAAAATAAACAAATGGGACTACATCAAACTAAAAAGTTTTTGTACAGCAAAGGAAACCATCAACAAAACAAAAAGACAACCAACTGAATGGGAGAAGATATAAGATATTCGCTTATGATATATCTGATGAGAGATTAATATCCAAAAACATATAAAGAACTCATACAACTCAACAACAATAACAACAAAATTCAATTAAAAAATGGGCAGAAGACCTGAACAGATATTTCTCCAAAGAGGAAATACAGATGGCCAATAGATATATGAAAAGATGCTCAAGGTTACTAACCATCAGAGAAATGCAAATTAAAATCACAGTGAGATATCATTTCACACCTGTCAGAATGGCTATCATCAATAAATCAAAGAACAAAAAGTGTTCGTGAGGATGTGGAGAAAAGTGCTGGGATTGCAAATTGGTACAGCCACTATGGAAAACAGTCTGGAAGTTTCTCAAAACATTAAAAACGGATATACCTTTTGACTCAGCAATTGCAATTCTGGGTATTTATCCAAAGAAAACCAAAACAATAATTTGTAAAGATCTATGCACCCCCATGTTCATGGCAGCACAATTTACAATAGCCAAGATATGGAAGCAACCTAAATGCCCATCAACAGATGATTGAATAAAGAAGTTATGGTTCATATATACAATGGAATATTACTCAGCCATTAAAAACAATGAAATCCTACCATTTGCAATGAAATTAATGGACCTAAAGGTTATTATGCTGAGCAAATTAAGTCAGACAGAGAAAGATAAATACCATATGATTTTATTTATATGTGGAAGCTAAGGAACAAAGAGAACTAATCAAAAACAGACTCACAAATATAGAGGACAATCTGGTGACAGACAGTGGGGAGGGGTTTGGGGGGCTTGGAGAATGGGGTAAAGGGTTAAAGAAATACAAATTAGTAGTTAATAGATTGTTGTTCACAGGGATAGGGAGCATGGTACAGGGAATGCAATTAGCATTAATGTAATGGCTAGGTAGAGAGCCAGAGGAGAGAAAGAGTAATTAGGGGGATCATTTTATAAACTATATAAATGTCTAATCAATGTACTGTATACTTGAAACTAATAAAATAAAATTTTTAAAAAGTATATTGGATAGAATGAGTAAAAATTATTTTTTAAAGTAAAATAACAAAGTAGATACAATAGTGAAGACTTAGAAAATTGAAAAAATATAATCAACAATGTGCAGTTTATATATATATATATTTTCAACTCTGAATACCTATAAGGGAAAATATCTTCTTTATAAGTGATCCGGAGATATTTATGAAAACTGACCATACATTATATCACAAGGAAAACCACTATAAATTCCATAAAGTAGAAATAACACAAACAGTATTCTCTGTACACACAGCAGAAACTGAAAGATCATAACAAACAAAAAGCCCCAAGTGCCTTGCTGTTTAGAAATTTAAGAGATTCTGAAAAATCTTGGTTCATAGGCAAAATACAAAAAAAAAGTTTTTTAATTTTATAATTTATTATTATTATTATTGTTGTTGTTGTTGTTGTTGTTGTTATGTGACATTGGTTAATGAAATCCAGTAAGTCATAGGTATACAATTTAACAGTAAGGCATATATATATATATATATATATAGCATTATGTGTTCCCCTCCCATAGTTAGATTTCTTTCTGTCACCTCATATTTGACCCCTTTTACCCCATCTATCTTCTTCCTCCCCTTTTCTCCCCTACCAAAAAAATTTTAATCGCTACAGAAAATGATGATGAAAACAACAGATACACTGTGATATTTAAAGCAGTGTTTAGTATAAAATGAATGATAATCTTATATACATATATCAATAATCAAATTTCCAACTCAAAAGCTACAAAATGAATAAAGCAGTTAACTTGA
>NW_011920977.1:0-2431 GCF_000151845.1 Pteropus vampyrus
AAAGCCCATGTGTCCTTGATGTACTCTGACGTCCCTGGCTAGGAACCAGAGTACTTGGATCTAGTGCTGCCAGGGCCGAGCAGAGGCTCCAGGAAACGTGCTCTCCACCTGTGCTTGCCCCTGCACCCAGGTGTGGTGAGACTCCACCAAACTTGGGCACAGGGAGCTGCTCCCCCATGTGAGAGAGAGAGAGAGTGGGGCTGCAATTTGTTGATGTAAGAAACATCCAAACCTGTAGAGAATTTTTATAAGTTTATTTGAGCCAAACTGACAATTGCCAGGAAGCAAAACCTCAACAGGTTGAAAAAATGCTCTTTAAGAAATTTTGCTGCTTATTTTATACACTGGAATAAAAAAGCAGGAGACGTAAGAAGGGTTACATGAAATCTATCGGTGGTAGATTAAGGGGGCAGGAGAAAGTGTAGTGACCTCACCTTTAGAAACAATAGGTTAAGACATGGTACGTGCTAACCGCCATGTCTCACTTCTAGTTAGTTATCTGCTAAAAATTTATTAACTAAAGGGATTTACTGGCCAGATCACTGCCTATAGGTACAAAATATTTTAACAATGACGCATTCTGCTTCTGTACCCCTGCTTGCTTACCCACCTCTTAGTTATCAGTTAATGAATGGAGGAGATATAGTCTTTTGTGTAAAGATTAAGGATGTGGGGGATGGGATCGAGGGCTTAAAACCTTTGTGCCCCTGCGTCTCAGGGCTGCTCCTTTGCAAGGACAGCCGCCGGCTAATAAACTGTCTCTTGGACTAGAGCACTCGAGTTGGGCCTGGTTATTTCGGTCACAACATTTGGAGGCCCCAGCGAGATCTTCTCGTTGTGGGAAAATTGATCAGTGCACCAGGGCGTCGGACCATTTGCGGTTGGGGAGGCCTCTAGGGCACTTGCCCTAGCCCACCGCCCGTGGTTTCTCGCTTTGTGGAGCGTGATCTTGGGAGTGCTGAGGCAGTTTTTGGTAGGGGCCCCAGGACCGTGCGGACGTCGGACGCGACAAGTAAGTCGGCGGTCGACTGAGACTGTGACGACAGTTTTCTCAGTCTTGTTTTTTGGTTCGTTAGTCTGTGTCTGTTTTTCTTGTGTTGCTTCGTGTGCTTTACTGTGGAACTATGGGACAATCACAGGGTAAGCTAACACCGCTTCAATGCATGCTTAATCACTTTAAAGATTTCCGTCACAGGGCAAAGGCTTATGGTGCTTTAGTAACCCCTTTTGATTTGCAGCGGTTTTGTCAACTAGATTGGCCGACCTTCGGAGTAGGATGGCCCTCCGAGGGATCATTTAATTTACAGACTGCATTTCGGGTTCGGGGTGTTGTTTATGGGAACCCGGGGCATCCTGACCAAATTCCTTATATTGATGTATGGATTGACGTTGTTTCTGATGCCCCTAAGTACTTACAGAATTGTAGTCACGCCCCCGTTACTGTAATGGCAGCCATACCCCAAGATCTTAAGAAGCCCCCGCCAGTGTTGCAGGGCCCTCCATCGGAGGATGACCGGTATCCACCACCCTATCATGGTGATGGGAGTGGACGTCCTCCTCCAGAAAGACCAGAACCTCCTGTAACCCGGTCTAGGGGTCGTAGGCCACCTTCCCCTGATTCAACCTCCCTGAAAGAGCCAGTATCTGTTCAAGCCCCATTGAAGGTGATTCCAGGAGGTGGAGTCTCTACAGGCCTTGCAACAAACCCAAAATCAAGTCAAGGGCTTGATTAAAGCTACTAGACCGACTCCGGGGACATCACAACCTTACCCACATCATCCAGGTGATTGGGTGTGGATAAAGAAGATTCAGCCAGCTAGCCGGTGGGATGGTCCGTTTCCAGTAATCCTGACCACACCAACGGCTGTCAAAGTTGCAGGAAAAAGACATTGGATTCACCATACTCGCCTTAAGGCAGCTCAACCTCCCCCAGAAAAGGAGAAATGGAAAGCAACACCCACAGAGGATCCACTCAAGATAAGACTCTCGCGGGAATAATTGTGTTAGGGTTAGTTGTTATTACCAATGTACACGGGAACCCTCATCAACCTCAACAGGCTCAATGGGAATTGATTAAATCAGAAACAGGTATCTCCATATTAGTAAACCAGACTATGTACCAGCCTACATTTCATGTAGATTTGTGTAATATACTTGGGGAGGAATTAAATATGCAAACAAAAGAACAGATGCTAGCAGGATCAGGACCGTGGTGGGGCTGTGGAGTTAAAAATTATGAAAAGGGTATCCAACAAGTGCAGTTATATATGTGTCCTAGAGAAGATCAAAGCACTTGCCATAAGCCTAACCAATATTATTGTGGTCATTGGGGTTGTGAGACCATAGCCCCTTGGAAGAACACAGACCCCTTTCTGACTCTTACACGACCTAGTCAGTCTTCCTGTGCCACAGCAGGGAAATGCAATCCTGT
>NW_011920978.1:0-2873 GCF_000151845.1 Pteropus vampyrus
CCTTCGCTGACAGAGACACCAATATTTGGGGGAGGTGCCGCTGAGCAGAGTGACCCTCTGCTTCCTGGCTCTCGGGACGGACCCCCAGACGCCCCGAAGGGCAGGTTGCTGGTGACGCCTGGCTCGGCCGGGGAACCACACTCCCTTGTCTCCACCTGCCACGCCCCAGGTGAACCCCTGGGCTTTGCCCACATCTCACTTCACGATGACGAGCTGCAGGCCGCTGTTGTCCCAGCTGGATCTCGAGGCACGCGAAGGCCCCCCGTCGCCCCGATGACCTCGCGTCTCTAACCCAGCAGAGCACCTGCACCACGCCAGATAACACACACCAGCTTACTGGAAGTCGGGGCGCTTGGGGGCGAGGCCCCTGGAAAGTGTAAGCGAGGGATATGAAAGAAATAGATTTGGGTTTAGAAAACTCTACTCGGAGACGCTACTATCTGGCGAGGTCCCTCGAGGCCCAAGGAGCACCGTCTTGGGGAGCTGGGGGCCATGTCACGCGGGCAACGACGACATCATAGCAAGAAGCTGTGGGGTGTCGCAGCCTTTGCTGCAGACGGGGCTCAGCACGGTGAACTCGGACG
This sequence comes from Pteropus vampyrus, assembly GCF_000151845.1. Taxonomy (NCBI): domain Eukaryota; kingdom Metazoa; phylum Chordata; class Mammalia; order Chiroptera; family Pteropodidae; genus Pteropus; species Pteropus vampyrus. The sequence goes on from NW_011920978.1 coordinate 585, forward strand.
CCGTGGTGCGGTTTCTGCCAGACGCAGCGCCCACGACCCCTGTGGCCGGGGGTGACAGCCTGGGACAGGGAGCACCTGGGCGTCCCGCTGCAGATGCTCCAGACACCCCAACGCGAGCATTTCCCGCCACCGACTGAGTCTTGTCGAAGACGTGAGTGTCTAGACCTCCAAACGGAGGGAGGGCTGGCCGCTTCCTCCGGAGTCGTCCGTATAAATATGACTTTTATATGTCTTTATTGCTCGCTCAGCAACAGATCTATGTTTTAATGAACTTTTTCTTTTTAGGATGGTTTTGGATTTATAGAAAAGTTGTGATGCTACTACAGTGTCCCCACACACTCCAGGCCGACGCCCCGTAATTAATATCCTGCAGTGAACAGGGCACATTGGTCACCGTTAATAACCGGTACCGAGCGGTTATCGTGAACCGAAGCCCATATTTTTACGTTCCCCTTAGTTCTTACTTCAGGCTGTTTTCTGCCCCAGGATCCCATCCAGGATGCACATCACGCGACAGTTGTCAGCTCGGCCGCCTAACGAAATGCCGTAAACTCGGCATCTGGAACACACACATTCACCGCTCCCAGCTCCGGAGGCCCCAGGCCAAGGCGCGGCAGGCTCGGTTCTGGGGAAGCTGTTCTTCCCGGCTAGCAGACGGCAGCCTTCTGGCGGTGGCCTCATGCGTCGGAGACAGCAAGCTCTCTGTGTCTGTTCCTACGAGGACCCTGATTCTACAGAATCAGGCTATTCCCCCCAGCCATGACGCTTTGGACCCTAATTACCTCCATAATGGCCTCGTCTCCAAACCCACTCGTAACGTGGGTGGGGCTTCAATGTAGCAATGAGTGGAGCATGATCCAAGCCATGGTCCATGCCCCGTCTCCTCAGGGCCCTCCCGAGAAGGTCCCAGGAGTCCCTCGTTTTTGGGGACTTTGCCAGTGTGATGAGGACAGGTCAGGTTTTCGTAGACTTTCACTTGGGCACTGTCTGATGTTTTTCTCATGACTAGGCTGGGGTCCGGGGTCTTGGGGAGGAGGGCCGCAGAGGCCGAGGTGCTGTGTTCATCACGTCCTATCGAGGGTGCATTCCATCAACACGGCCGATTATCTCTGCTGCTGTTGACCTCGACCACTGGCTTATGTCACGTCTGTTAGGTTCTGTGTTGTAAAGCTATTCATTTTCCTGCCTTATGCTGTTCTTTGGAAGGAAGCGGCTGCATAACCTGTCGGGATTCGCCTGCACGAGAGATTTGCCCGTTCCCATTCATTCACTCTTTTTACTGGAGAATGGCATCAGAAACCAGGGCCCAGCACTCGGCGTGCTCACTGCTGCTGGGTGTGAGTGGTCTGGGCCTTCTCGCTCGGCAGAGCGAGGGCACGTGTGTGTGCCCTGAGCCTGCGTACGCTGCATCTGTGATGTTTTACACGTGACTGTCTTTATTTATACACACGAGTCACACGGACGTCTCCCAGTCGAATCCAGTACCACGCGGAGCATTCTAGATGCCTCTCTCTGCTCTCCTATACTTCCCATTCCAGCAACGAGAACCCGGCTCCCACCCCCACCCCCGGTTACTAAATATTCACCTCCAATAGACACGTGTAGCAGCGTCAGAATTGTGAATTTCGAGGGGACGCATCTCAACCCATACCAAGCAGTGTCCCCGGCAAGCACCGGTGACAGCTGGGCAGGTTGGGGGGTGGGGCGAGCCACTGAATTTATGGGGCTCGCTGCAAAACGAAAAGCTGGGGACTCTTGTCTAAAACTCTTTCAAGACAGGAACAGCCAAGCAGGTCAAGCAGGATGCCACCCGAACATGGCCCCGTGGGGCGGGCTGCACACCTGTGACCCGGCCAGGCCCAGAGCAGACAGAGGGACGAGCTCGGCGGAGAAAGCTCAGCGGGCGGAGGGAGCGCCGAGGCCTGGGCCGGTTCCCCGTTTCCGATGCCCGCCTGCGTCTCCTTAGCAACGGCTGCCAACGGCCACGGGCAGGGTCTTCGGACGCGTGTGCGAAGCCCCCGCGAGTGGGCGTGGCACGCGGCTGTCCCCGTCACCCCGTCACTCCGCACGCTCCTCCGTCACAGGGACCTGACCGCCCCGAACACGCCCGGTCTCGCCGGCAGGTCCGATGCCCGCGGCCCGCGTCCTGCGGCCGGAGCCCCGTCTCGCGTTTCCCGCCGGGTCCCGCGGGGCGGCTGCGCGGGTCCCGGGTTCCCGCCTCTGCGGGGCGCGAGGGCTCCGCGGCTGTCGGCCGAGCGTCCAGCCCGGGCCTTGCGGGTTCCCGTCTTT
>NW_011920979.1:0-4061 GCF_000151845.1 Pteropus vampyrus
TTTTGAGAGATAGGGTAGAGCTTTATTATGAGCCGAGAGCCAAGTACTTACAGTAGGGCAACTGTGAACTTTTATAGTGTGTGCGAGGACTCAGTTTACAGATTACATATATATCGTGTATGTCTTCACAAAGAGAGTCTGTAATAAAGGAGTCTTGGAGAGAGGAGAGCTATCCCCAGGGACGCGCACAAAAATTCTTGTCTGGAGAGAGGACCTATCACGCATTCGTTTTTAGTTACGCGAGAATGTCTTCTCTTTGCTGGAAGAGATTTGTTACAGAAATTAAACCCATTATTTAGCCACGATGGCATATCTCTCAAAGAGACTAGACCGGTGCTGAAGAAGCCTAGTGCCTGAGAGCACTAGCTGCTACTGCTATATGACCAAAGACGCTTTAAATTGACCTTGGGCCCAAAATATGAAATTGTGCCTCCACATGCAGTGAAGCCATGCTGCGCAGCCCTCTGAAAGATGGATTTCCAACGCTGGATTACTCAGTACCAGGTACTGTTGCTTAATCCCTCACAGACCCAGTTTTGAAAACTGCAGCCCTGACCCTGCCACGCTGCTCCCGGATGATGACTGCAGGCTCCATTGCATCACTGTGTTCAGCACCTTGAGCAGGTAACTGGACTACGGCCAGATTTGAAGGATGAGCCGTGGCCTAATCCGGATGCGGTATTATTTACCAATGGAAGCAGTTTTGTATCCGACGGAGTAAGGTATGCCGGGGCAGCCATAGTAACGGTCAGGGATGTGATATGGGCACAGGCCCTAAGCCATGGGACATTGGCACAGAGGGCTAAACTTATAGCTCTAACACAAGCTTTACGGTGGGGAAAGGATAAAACTGTAAACATCTATACTGACAGTAGATATGCCTTTGCAACGGCACATGTACATGGAGCCCTGTACAAGGAAAGAGGACTATTGACATCAGGGGGAAAGGAAATTAAGAACAAGGAGCAGATTTTTGCTCTTTTGGAGGCTATCTGGCTACCTAAGAAAGTGGCTATTATCCATTGCCCCGGCCATCAAAAAGGGGAAGGAGCGGTAGAAAAAGGAAACCGCTTGGCAGATAAAACAGCAAAGGAAGTAGCCAGAAAACCAGTGGGGACTAACGTCATAATTGGTCCCCTTCTTGTGCCCCCCTTGGCACAGGCTCCAGACTATAGCCCCCAAGATATAGAGTTGGGGAAGCAACTGCACGGGAAGTTTGAACATGGGCGGCTTTGGATTCCAGATGGAAGGCCGGTCCTCCCTGCTGCGCTCGGTAACACCTTAATTAGCCAGATGCATAATGCTACCCATCTTGGAGGAACTAAGTTAATTGAACTGCTAAAAAGAGACTATTATATTCCTGGACTAACCTCAAAGGCTCGGGATGTAAGTGCACGATGCCCAATATGTGCACAGGTCAACTCTCACCCCATCCCAAAGGAAAATATCGGCACTCGATTAAGAGGACAAGCTCCTGGAGAGCATTGGGAAGTGGACTTTACAGAAGTTGCTCCTGGCACTTTTGGATTTAAATATCTTCTGGTATTCATTGACACCTATTCTGGATGGACTGAGGCCTTCCCCACAAAGAAGGAAACTGCACAAGTAGTAGCTAAGAAATTAATTACAGAAATAGTGCCTCGATTTGGCTTGCCCTTATCATTGGGGTCCGACAATGGCCCGGCATTCATTGCCCAAACAAGTCAAATGTTAGCTAAGGTATTAGGGATTAATTGGAAATTACATTGTATTTACAGACCTCAGAGTTCAGGACAAGTAGAAAGGATGAATAGAACACTTAAGGAAACTTTAACTAAATTTAAGCTGGAACTGGGGAGAATTGGGTGAGCCTTCTTCCTTTTGCTTTGTTACGGGCCCGGTGTACTCCATATATTATGGGAATTTCCCCTTATGAAATAATGTTTGGGAGACCTCCCCCTTTACTCCCTAAAATTGGAATTGAAAAGGTTACAGTAAGTAATAATACAAGTCTCCTTAAGTCTCTACAGGCCTTGCAACAAACCCAAAATCAAGTCAAGGGCTTGATTAAAGCTGCTAGACCGACTCCGGGGACATCACAGCCTCACCCACATCATCCAGGCGATTGGGTGTGAATAAAGAAGATCCAGCCTGCTAGCTTAGAGCCCCGGTGGGATGGTCCGTTTCCAGTAACTCTAACCACACCAACAGCTGTCGAGGTTGCAGGGAAAAGACATTGGATTCACCATACCCGCCTTAAGACAGCTCAACCTCCCCCGGAGACAGAGAAATGGAAGGCAACACTCACAGAGGATCCACTCAAGATAAGACTCTCACGGGGTTAATTATAATTGGGTTAATTGTTATCAATAATGTTTATAAGTTTGCTAATGACAGTAACTCAAATGCTACAAAGGATTGTTGGTTTTGTCTGAACCCTGCCCCACCTTATTATGTAGGACTTGGTGTCATTGCTAACCTTGGCACAGATCAAACTGCTATTAGGAATGTAACATCCCCGAATGTTACTATTTGCCCTTGGGGAACCAAAAACCCATCTGTAACGTTGGGAGATTTACAAGGAAAGGGAACTTGTGTGTATACTAGCACTTATAGAGTTAATAAATCTAGGTGTAAGGAAAATTGTAAATCATCTATTTTAGTAAATAACACCTCTTCTACTTATTTAGCGGCCCCTAGTGACACTTGGTTTGCTTGTAATACTGGTTTAACTCCCTGTATTAATCTTAACTATTGGAAAAATAATACTGGATTTTGTGTGCTGGTTCATGTTATACCTCAGGTATATATGATGAGCGGACAAGAAGGGAGACAAGCAATGGATTTGTGGGGAGGATATAACTATCCTCGGTGTAAGCGAGCAGTTCCACTGCTTGTGCCGCTCCTAGTTGGCATAGGAGTGGCAGGATCAGCTGCAATTGGGAGTGCTGTCTTGGTTACAGGGATCCAAGGTATGACCTGGCTCACAAAACAGATTAATGACGATTTATGCACTATAGAGAAATCAATTAATCATCTTGAAACATCTCTTAATTCTTTAGCTAAAGTAGTACTGCAGAATAGAAGAGGTTTAGACCTCTTATTTCTTAAGCAAGGAGGTTTGTGTGTAGCACTAGGAGAAACTTGCTGCTTTTATGTTAATCATTCTGGAATTATTAGGGATAGTTTAGCATTAATTAGACAAAGAGTAAAAGACAGAAATGAGAAGTTAAAACAAGGAAACAACTGGTATGAATCTTGGTTTAATGGAAACTCTTGGTTAACCACGTTATTGTCGGCTATAGCAGGACCATTGATAATTCTGCTGTTATTAATGACCTTTGGGCCATGCTTGATCAAATGGGTTAAGAGTTTAATCCAATCCCAATATAACTGGGACAAAGATTTTATATTTTAGGAGCGTCAGCCCCGACCCATTGGCCAGAAATCCCGACTTATGACTGGAAGATTGAGTCATTCTAAAGAAAACCAGTGGGGAATGTAATGGCCTGCTGAAATGTGAAAGGGTTAAAGAATAATTAAAACCTGAAACTGGACAAAGGAAGTCCATAACTTAGGCCTAGTTTCTGGAACCCCTAACCACACTCTGTTAATCATGAAACTTGTAACAATGAGCTCATACGCTAACTGCCAATTTTAGCCTGTGTAACCCTGCTTGCTTGCGTGGCATGAAAAATAATCAATTGTATATAAGCTGAAAATTACTGTTTGGCCATCGCCCATGGGAACATAGGCGGTCACCCATTGGAACATAACATTCTGACACAAGCTTTCTGCTTCTGTACTTCCCGCTTGCACACCTGGCCAGTGGGTTGACAGGTAGTGAATAGGAGAAAGATCGACCTTTGTGTTTAAGACAGAATGAGGAATGGGATTTGGGGCTTAAAAACCTTGTATCTTGGTATTTCGTGGCTGCTCCTTTGCAAGGACAGCCGCCGGCTAATAAACTGTCTCCTGGTTAAGAGCACTCAAGTTGGGTCTGGTTATTCTGGACACAACAATTCCCTCTGAGGTCCTATAAACAATAGGTGAATTAAGAGACTGATGTGAGAATTGGAATG
>NW_011920980.1:0-4059 GCF_000151845.1 Pteropus vampyrus
TCACTTTATATTATATAGCACTGAAGATATTTGGGTCCATCGGTGTACAGGTAATGGGAAACCGCTTCTATCTTAATTCTAGCCCACATTTCCCCAAGTCTAACAACAACTTTCATAGAGATTCCGATTCATGGAGGCAGTATTTGTGAATAAAGAAATTTGGAGAGTTTGGATCCTGCCTGTTTTCATCCCTCCTCCCTCCCTTGTTTTTTAAAGATGCTTGGGCTTGAAGGAGCATTTAGATTGGATTTAAGAACTAGAAAGCTGCCATCTGCTTAGGCACCAGGAGAATTAATGGCTGGAATACTGCTATCTCCTGAAAACTACTGTAGGTGAGAGAGACCACAAGTGTGTTGGCAGAGGTAAGCAGTGTATCTATCCCATCAGCCTTTTTAGTATATTTCTGCATGGTTTGGATGAATTTAGAAGAGTTGCCAGTCTTTTTTACTAAGATGTTAAGATGGTTGTAAAAAAAATATTTGCGAAGCCAGCTACTTGGAGTTAGCCACTCTCGGCTTCCTTTATTGAAACTTTCTTTTCATGGGTGGTCATTGTTTTCTGTGACTGTGGCTTTCGTGTCATTTTCATAAAAAAGGAGATGCCTTAGGAGATGAGAAATGTAAACACAGGCCACAACTGCCTGAGCAGACCGAGCTAAACAAACAAAAAACATGGAAAGGGCCACATTAAAAAATACAGACTACAGTTTTCTATCCTGGCTCCTTAAAGATGGTGAAGGAAAGATAAAAAAGCTTTGGTTATAATCATATTAGTAGTAGACACCGAAACTGCTAACATGAGCCTGGTAACCGATCTCGGTCCTCCTTCCATTCCCCGTATCAGTGTTTTTAGGGTTGACTAACACGACTTAAAAGTTTCCATTCCTTGTCTGCAGTGTTCGCTAGAAGGTATAAGTGGTGTGAATCTATCGTACCTTAGATGGGCAGTTAAAATTATGTGCTTCCTTTTTGGAGCTCTAGGGTTGTCTCGATTGAGCTTTTCCTTCGAGAAAAAATCCTTTCCTCCCCTACATCTGTTTTTTTTGTGTGTTCTTTGCCATAAGGAGGTACTGTAGGGATAGAACAGAATCATAGTTCCCTATGAAACTGCTATTCCAGGTGGCCTCTGGGGTTCAGGAGTGAAACGATCCTCCATACGTTGGTTGTCTGTGGAGACGATGTGGGTTCTTCTCTTTATACCAGATGTGGTTTCTTTCTGTCTTGTCCATGTTATAGGAGTTTGGTTTGGTGTCAACCATCTGCAAGGTGCACTGATCCTGGTGCACCCGGTGGCTGGCCTTGGCAGCTGTCAGGGGAGGGTGCCATGAGGGGCCTCAGCCCAAGAGACCATTCTCAACTCCACCTTTCATTACCTTTCAATGCTGTATAAGTGCTATTATGGTAAAGCTCACTCAGAGCCATGAAACAGCTGGTTTGTGGTCGGAGGGGATCTGAGACACCACGTGTACTCTGCCATCCTGACAGCCTGTGTCAGGAAGGTCTGTAATCTTTGTTTCTGGGAGCAATCCTTTGAATCTGTGAGGGCTGCATTCTTTGCACTGTTTTGTGGAGTTGTTTCCTTTCCTCCATTGAGCAGGGAGGAGGCTCACTGGTTTGAGTCACTATCAGAATCTAAAATCCTACCTTCGACGGCCGGTGGATCCTTTGACTTGGATTAACTTCTAAACAGGTAAGACATTTTGTTTCTTTGGATGTTATTGCTGGTTTTTAATATTTGATCGTCTTAAGACTTGATTTGATTAAATGGACTTGTTATGAATGTATTTACTGGATTCACAGAAATAAAGTTATATTTCTGTTATAATTGTGTCAAGAAAATAGGGCACGTATTAATGCACTTTGAAATCTCAGTTCTAACAAATCTAGGCACAAATAAATGGTTTATAGGTAAAACATTAACAGTTATTGCATTGACATTGTGTGTATATCTATGTGCCTATATCTATATATAGGTATTTATATAGATATACATATATAGATAATTTTTCCTGTGTTTTTAATAATTCGAAACTTGAAATTTTTGCTTGGTTAGTAAAGTGATACATACTCACTGAAAATCTCAAGATATCCAAATAAGATAAAGTGATGAAGCACAAAGTATGGGACATAGATTTATTCAATTTATCTTAAAGGAAGCAAGTATATTTGGTTCTATTTGTAAATGTGTCTTTTGCCACCACAAAAAGGTATGTGCCAAGAGGTAATACGTTCAAGAAATTAAATCTGTTTCTAAGTACCATTCTAAAGAATTCCGCTGTAACAATTCAGAATCACTTTATTCGTTTGTACTACAAATTAAGATGGACCTCTGAATCGTTTATAAATACTTGCTTTTTTGAACAATGATGCTGAAGAAATTCACTTCTAAAGCATTAAATGCCTGTTTTCTATTTTGGGAGATATATATCAAGGAGTGAATTCATTGAACCAGACAAGAACATTTTGAGTGGTTGGAGTTGAAAACTTGTGCACATAGGCCACCGTGTTTTACATTTTGACGTGGTTTAAGGGCTTTAATTTTTTCTCCATAAATGACATTCTTCACGATGGGCTTTCTGGATTATAGCAAATCTGGGTTGTGTGAAGGGGGAGTATGGCGTTGTAGTTTTCATTTGCATTTCCATCATGACTCATGATACCTAACATCCTTTCTTGGGCCTATTGAAAATTTTCTCTTTTCTAGAGAAGGGTCTATTCTGGTACATTTTAGAAGTTTAGTTTGTCTTTTTGTCTAAGAGTTGTAAGAGTTCTTTGTTGAATGACACCTCCATTAGATCTATAACGTGACATTCTTCCCTTTCTGTAGGGTGTCTTGTCACTTCCTGGATAGATTCTTTTAATGCCAAAAAGGATGAATCTCGAGGCAATCTCATTTATCTCTTTCATTGAGGGCTTGAAGATTCATCCACGTGCTGTCTTCTAGAGGTTTGAATTTTAAGGCTCGAATAAATTTCAAGTTCACTTTCATATGGTATGAGGTCAGGGTCGAATCTCATTCCCCTACAGATGGTAGTCATTTTGCTAGCACCCTCTGTTCAAAGGACTCTCCTGTACCCAAGTCCATGTTTTCCACCCATGTCAAACATCCAATGACGTTAGAGAGATGGGTTTATTTCCAGGCTCTTAATTCTGTTCCATCCTTCGATATGTGTAGGTAGGCCTGCATTACAGATTTTGGTTTCTCTTGGCAACAGACCGCATATAGGGGCATGGTTCCCTAAGGGTATAGGAGTAGAAAAATGCCTATCCCTAGAGATGTCGGAGCCGACCTGAAGAAAAAAGCACAGTGCGGTCCTCACCTGTGACGATGATGCTGTGAACAAAGTATGCTGCCATCAGTCATTTAAAGGCACAGCACATACTGTTACTTATATCATATATTAGTTGTTTATGGCGATCAAGAACCATGTAACTGTTTAATGTATTCTTTACAACCATACCATTTTAATTGTGGTCATATTTATTTGTCTGTTTATTCACATTATGTCATTAATGTGAGATATGTCACCCCTCTCAGCATGTGATTTTTGTTCTTTGTCGATTTTCTTATGGAAACATCCTTTAACACTGTAGTTGCAAGAATGTCAAAATAATATGCAGTCTAACCAAGACAGGATGACTAAGAATCTACCTCATGTAAAAATGTACATATTGGAAAAGTTAGCTGCAGGCAAAGGGAGGAGCAGGTGATAGGAGATTTGTAAATTAAGGCCCCATAAGTCATTGCCTCAACCCTCACTCACAGTAAATAAGTTCCAGTAACCGATACTGGTATCCCACAGCTATGTAAATACACAAGGCACATCATGACCAGATACATGCACAGGGTAAAGTGGTATGGGATCTTGCTGTGATAGTCCCATGAACAGAGTAGATAGGGAATCCCAGGAAGGTCGTTGGAAGCATCATTTATTCCATTTGTAGTTGGAAAATGTTTAACTTTTGACATGAATATCTGCAAAGAGACTATGTCCTTGACTATGTTTTCTTCACAACTGACATTTCAAACAAATCGTAGTTTTAATGGTCAATTGTCCTA
>NW_011920981.1:0-2445 GCF_000151845.1 Pteropus vampyrus
GGGCTCCCATCAGCTACTGCAGTGCTTCTGGCTCACGTTCCTGCAAACACGAGTTCCCGGAGACCTGATGAGCTGTGGGAACGGGCTCCTGCCCCAGAGCAGTTTGGGAAAAGCCATGCGGGGGGCTGAGGGGCCTGGGGCCGCGGGCCTGGGGCCCGGCCCGTGCTGTGTGCTGGGGGTGATAACGTCTCGCGCTAACGGAGTTCAGGGGCATAGCTCCTGCACCTGTCTGGGCCTGGCTCAAGTGTGCACGGGGCGGGATGAGGCACCGCGCGCGGAGGTCGCCGTGTGCTTCCGAAGAGCCAGGACGCGGACAGGCAGTGGGGGGCGGGGCGGAGTGGTCCTCCAGCACGCGGCCTCGGGGCCGCGCGGCGACACCGCCGTCTTCTTCTCAGATCGGCGCCCTCTGCACCGGAGCATTTTCAGAGCACAGCGGAGCACATGCCAGGCTCTGGGGCGCGGCTCCGAAGAAACAATTCGCATCCCGTCCGGCCTTCTGAAGACAAAGGCTGGTCTCGGTGATGGGCATTTCGGGACAACGGCCAGGAGCCTGGAGGGGCCTCTGCGAGCTCTCTGCACAGTGACGAAGGGCGAGAAGGGGTCTCTCAGCGCCGCGAGCACGTGGCTCCGGAACGGACTTTCCCAGCGTGCACTTGGGCAGGTCGGCGAAACCTCACTGGCTGCCCAGGACCTCTGCGTGTCTGCGAGCCTGGAAAGCCCAGCGCATTCAGCTGCACAAGTGGGTAACGCGCTCCTCTCGCCCCGCCAGGCTGGGGATGGAGGCGATGGCGGCTGATGAGAGGCGGGCTGGGACGGACATGGTGTCGCGTTTACTAGTCGCACAGTTACCCGGTGAGAAACCGCACGTCGCCTCGTGCTCTGGGGTAAGGAACTTACCCCGCTCCTCCGAGCCATCTGAAACCTCCCTTCCCCAGGCCCACACCGAGCTAGCCAGCTGGCCGCCCCGCCCAGGTGGGAGGCGGGCGGAGGGGCCTGCCAGGCTTTTCTGCTCTCTTGCTCAAGTCGACTTTGACATGGGAGCGCAACGATTTCACTCAATCTTCTTTCCCCTCCTTCGCAGTGTATTTCTTAAACCAGAACTAATGTATTCTGGACATAGAGCCCCTCCGAAGCGAGACAAAGAAATTTCGAAACATCTGAGCAAACAAAGCCACTTTTCTTTCCACCTCCAAGCCAGAAGGAAATACGCAGAAGCACTTACTCGCTTTCCGAGCCACACAGATGTTTTACCTGCCGATCCCTTACAGAAGTGTCCCCCAGTTCAGAAATCACCCAAGCGGAGCCGACAGAGCGCCTGGCCTGCCCGAACCCAGGCTGCTGACGGCTCTTGTCGGGGAACGTCTGCCTTTTCTTTCCTTTCCTGTCCTTTCCAGGGCTTTCTAATTTATTCCTTGGCTTCTAAGGCCTAACAGCATCTTGATGCAGGAACAGGAACTGGCCTCTTCCCGGTTCCTGGAGCCAGGGCCCCCCCCCCCCCGGGGCTCTCCTGTGCGCTGGAAGGTCTGCGCAGCCCGCGGGCTGACATAGAGCCTCTGTCCCCCCTCGGTCCCTTTCTAACGGGCCAGTCTCTCAAGGCCAACTCCTGATGGGCCCAACGTGGGTGCGCGGCCCGGAGGGCGGTCAGGGTCTGGAGAGCTGGAGAGCCGCCCGAAACAAAGGACAGAACGGAGTGCCCGCTGCCAGCGTGGGCCCAGGCATGCGGTTGGACTAAGGCAGAAGGGGTGCCCAGGCTTTGGGGGCGGGAACCTCTGTGCCTTCTCCTGACCCCCCCTCCCCACCCCACCCCACACTTTTACAGAGTGTCGGCGGCACCTTCGGCGCACGCGGGCTCCAGACTCCCTGCCCGTGCCCGGCCGCGCGGTGCGGGTGGCGAGGCGAGGACCCGCTCGCGTTGGGCGGCGCGGCGCGGCGCGGGGGGCGCGGCGCCTTTAAGGCCCGCGTCAGGCCTGTGAGCGCAGGGGCCGGGCGGCGGGCGGGGCCTCGGCGGGGCGGCCGCGCGGCTTCACCTGCAGTTTCGAGCGCGCGGAACAGAGGCGCGGGCGGATGCGAGGCCGGCGGACGCAGCGGCCCGAGGGAGCGCGCCGCCGGCCGACTTGGCCTCGCTCCCGGAGCCGGGCGGCGATCGCGGCGGCGCAGCCGGGCCGGAGGCGCGGGGCCCGCTGGAACGGCGGAGGCGGCGGCGCGATCGGAGCGGCGCGATCGCGGCGGCGGCGGCGGCGACAAGGCGCGGGCTCCGGGCGCCGGGCACCGGGCGGGTGCCGGGGCGCGGCGCGCCGGGGAAGATGACCGCGGGCTCCGGCGTGTTCCTCCTGCTGCTGTCGCTTTCCGGCGCGCTCCGGGTGAGTTGCCGCCTCCCGCCCTGGCGGCTCGGAATAGGGGGCGGCGCGGAGCCGTCCCCGGAGCCGGCGGGGCGCGCACACGCCC
>NW_011920982.1:0-2101 GCF_000151845.1 Pteropus vampyrus
TCAGAGATATGATGGTCTGTATAGTCATTTTTAGATCCTTTTTTCTTTATAAATTTAATTCTTTCTTTCTCTATCCACGCCCTTAGGGATTGATCCATGGAGGTGAGGAGGGAGGGAGGGAGGGAAGGAGGGAGGAAGGAGGGAGGGAGGGGAGTAGGGAGAGAGGGAGGGAGGGGAGGAGGGAGAGAGGGAGGGAGGGGGCGAGGAGGGAAACAGGAACTGGGGGAGGACTTCCGGGTCTGGGGCCCCCCCAATGATTTCCACTCACAATCTGAAGGTCTCGTTCCACTCGGGGTTCAGGGAGCACTTGATGGTTTTGGTCTTCTGCTTGCTCTCACTTTTGGGGTCGGGAATGAGTTTCAGCTTCACGTAGGGATCTGACAAGCCGTTGGGGTCCATAGGGACGAGGTTTTTGGCATCTCTTACTGAAAAGGAGGAAAAGCAGTCTCAGCGGAGAGGTGTGGACCAGCAGCGGCGTGTGGGCCGACGCTGGCACCACGCGTACTCAGCGGAGACTTCGCCCCGTTAGCGCCGGCCGCTGACGTGCGTCCGGAGCGAGGGCCACGAAGGTGGGGGGCGCGCTCCGACCGGGTGTGAAGTCGCTCTCCCCACTCTGCCCCCAAGGTCAACGGCAGATCCTCTAAGCGTGTTTGCACAAGGGCTACAAGAAAGCCTGGCTTCCGTCACCAGGCGTCACGTTTCCCAGGCTCGCCCTCGCCGTAGAGCAGGTGTCAACGCTCCGCTTACAGCTGAGTGACGTCCCAGTGCAGGGCTACAGACGATTTTGTTCACCCACTTGTCAGCGGATCGATACTTGGGGTGTTTCCACGTTCTGGCCATTGTAAACGGTGCCGCTAGGAACAGCTGTGTTCTCGAGCACAAAGGGTCACATGTCGTGAGATTCCGCTTACACGCGACACCCAGAACAGGTAAATCCACTCATGGAAAGCACACTAGCGGTTGCCAGGGGCTGGGCGGGGAGGCAGGGGGAGTGGCCACTTAATGGGCATGTGGCTTCCTTCACAGGTGACAAAAATTCCTCGGAACTAGATGGAGAGGAAGGTCGTATGCACAACACCGCTGAACGTACTCACGTCACTGAACTGTACCCTTCGAAATGCTTAGTGTTCTGTGATGTGAGTTTTACCTCCATTCGAAAACCAAAAAAGCTAAGAAAAAGGAACCCACCAAGGCCTACCAGCCTCGAAGCATCCGTAACTAGTGCCCAGACGGCCCTCTGAGAGAGGGCTGGAGAAATGCTGGCTCCCCCCTCAGTGGAGAACTCCTGTCTGTAAGGCCGCATTACAGGAGGGACGGAAGCAGAGGGCCAGCGGTGTGGACGCGACTGCCCACGTCAGGAAGAGCTGGAGTAAGACGTCGGCCTGGACAGACGGGACGAAGTTAATTAGGAGTCGGTGCGGACGCCGGGGACGTACGCAGCCAGGGCACGGGGACGAGCCACATAGACCTTAGGGCCACAGCACCGACGACCGTCTCTCAGCAAAAGAAAGAAACAGAACGAAGCGCTCTATCAGCACGCTGGACCACACGGACCGCCCAGAGGCTGACGCGCAGTGACCGGCTCCCAGCAGGAATGCAAAGATGGTTCGACCTCAGAACCTCTGTTCTGGAAACGGCCGTCGCATCTCCAGGTGGGAGAGGGAGGCCGGGGTCCCTGCCGGAAGCTGGGGACAGCTAATCGCACGCGCACGATGAAGCCACCGGAACTACAGCGCCACGCCGGCGACACGGGTGACCCCGTTAAGGTCGGGAACGGCAGACGCCCCCTGCCACCGCCCTGTTCTCCTGGGCTTCTAACCGCTCCGTAAGAGCAGCCAGGATGGCATCGCAGGGGACCAAGCGCCCCAACGTCCCGCGACCTCCGTTTCCACCCCGCCAGTCACCCCGTCCTCCCTGGAGCTCGCCCCCCAGAAACGACATCCGGTCTGCGTCTCTGTGTCAAGTGCCCACTTCCTGTTTTTCCTGGTCCTCAACAGTAGCGCCCGCTGCGACCGAGCTCGCCAGCTGTCCAACGAGCCCCGCGAACCTCTTCCAGCTCCCCGCCCCTCTGGCCTTTACTCCTCTCCCCCGGCTCAGATGT
>NW_011920983.1:0-2000 GCF_000151845.1 Pteropus vampyrus
CAGCCCTGATGACAAAAGCAGTGGTGCCAGAGATGGAGAAACGAGGGTACGGAGAATGAGAGGAAGCCTGGGTGCAACGGGCCTCATGCGGGCTGAGGGCATGGGTCTTTTCTGGGAAGAGGGTCATTCTCTTCTTTTTCCAGAGGCGGCTCAGTGGTGATCATATCCTCCATAACAGCCTACATTCCGGTACATGTAAGAACCCCTTTCTCTGCTGCTTCCATCCCGTCCATCATCCTGAAGCTTTCCACTCCTCCAGTTACCCTCAGAAGTTTGTGTCCCCTTTTGGAATTACACCACCAAGTCTATTCCCACAAAATAGTTGCCTTGCCTTCACAAACCCTAACCTAGGCGGTGTTTAGTCACCAGATAATTTTCTAACTGGGACCCTCCCTTACAGGAGATGCCTTATTATCTACTGCCCTTTATGTGTTCCAATAAGAACCAAGAATAGAAACGAAGAGACTAACCTATTCTCTCCTTTCCCCAGGGCCTGGGCCCTTATGCTGTTACTAAAACAGCCTTGCTAGGCCTCACCAAGAACCTGGCCATGGACCTGGCCCCAAGGAACATTAGGGTGAACTGCCTGGCGCCAGGAATCATCAAGACTGAATTGAGCAGAATGGTGAGGAGGGGGAGTCCTGCATCCCACTGGCACCCCTAAAGGGCAACTTTCTGGATGGAGAGGACCAGGGCCTGGGTCCTGAGCTCCCAGTCACTTCTGTCCCCACTCCCTGGGCTTTTCTACAGTCCCTCTCCATATCAGCCACCTGTCTAGACTAGACCCACTACTTTCTTGAGGTTTGTGGTGGAGACATAGGAATTTAGACTCTACTCACGCCATTTACTATCTCCTTAAATGGGTGGGGACTGGAGAGATGGAGCAAAATACCTCACTAGAACCTGAAAGAATGAAACAGAAAAGGATGGTGGGGAGAGACCGGGGGCTAAGAAGTGGGAGAGGCGTCTCTCCACCCTTCCTCTCAAGTGATGTTAGGGCAGACAGTTTCTCCCCTCTCTGCCTCTCCCTTTCCTCTTCTTTCACATAAAGAGATTCCCTTTTTCCTGCAGCTTTGGGCAGACAAGGCTATTGACAAGACTCTAAAAGAAAGCTTGCTGATAAAAAGGTAAGGCTGTCACAGGGAGAGTTAGGAGGGATAAAGACAGAAAGGACTGGCCCCTGACATGGCCCACAGCTCGTGTCTCTCGGTCCAACAGACAACACAGCCATGCTCTCCTCTGCCTCAAACATGCACACTTCACAAGTTCATGAAGATGAACTTGATATTCTTTAAAGTAGAGAAACATTTTTCATAAGCAGTCTGAATAGAAACCAAAGGAAAATAATTTGCCATTGTTTGCACTGTATCCCTACAGTGTTGTGCAAGGAGTCTGCTTCCATTGCAAAAACCAGAGAGGCACCCAGTTTTCAACAGAGCACAGCTCTGGGAGAGGCCCTGACTCCTCTCTCCAGCTGGCTATTTGCCTCCACCTCTGGACATCCCTAGCGACCAGGGACCAAAACTAAAACATGTTTTTTCAGTTTCCCTTGAATAAAGAGTCATTTCCAAAGCTCTGGGTGATGATCCTACAGTTCGAATAAAAGGAATGAAAATCTTTACTAAGTCCCAAAACTACTCCTGCCTAAGAAACTAGCCTCTTCCCCAAGGGGTTGGCCGAACTGTTCAGGCACCTTCGTCTGACTTCCTTTCCTCTAACTTCCCTGCCGCTCTCTAGCTTCAAGCTTCTAAGAACTTGTCATTAGTGTCCCCATCTTGTCCTCCAAGAACGTGTGCAAGCAAGGCCTACTTAAGAAGGGACACCTCCTCAAGTGCTCCGAAAGCCATTCTGATGTCAGGCATGAACTGCAGGCCTAGTTCAACTCACTAATAAGTCAGAGTATTGTCATCCTAGAGCCCCCATGATGGATTTAGCCCTTGCTTTTCAATCTTAGATGCCCATTAGAATCTGCTGAGGTGCTTGTTAAACTACAGACACTC
>NW_011920984.1:0-4042 GCF_000151845.1 Pteropus vampyrus
TCCCAGTGATTCCTCAAAGAAGAGAGAAGTCATATTTTGTAGCTTCAAACACAAAGCTCATGTCTTGTGACCTTTTCACCCCTTTCACCCACACAGAGCCCTGCCCGTGCTCACACTAATCTCCGAAACATTGAACTTGACTCCCAGCTTCTCCTGGCACCACAGCTACAAAGCTCAAAGCCTTTACACTCATACTTCCTTCTGCTTGCAGTCTCCCCACGAGACATTTTGGAACTTTCCAAACCCTCTCCATCCTCCAAATACCAAGTCCTCTTTCAGATTGCCTGCATCTTCTCCTTCATGAGTCTTTTCTTTTTCTGAACATTATCACAGGAAAAATACTTTCTCATCAAGTTACTTGCATATTAGGATATCCATGGTATAATTTTATTTATTTCTCTGTCTTTTCTCCCTGCTACACAGTGAGTGCAGTGAGACATGTAGCATGTTAAACAAATCACCGCCTTCCCACCAGACTTAGCTGAGTTGAAAACAGTAGCTGAATAAATAATCACTCCACAGAGGGATGAGAGAACATTCTCAGAGAAATTGCTGATGATGAGAGAAGAAATAGAAGGAGGCAACACTGACCTGGCTGTGGGGGCCCTGCCAGTGGAATGTTTTCTACATTCTATATCAGGACGCCGTAGACTAACAGTTTATAGTTTGCAAGAATTAACTAGAATAGAATCAAAAAGCCATAAGAGAAAATATGAGAGTGCATGATATATAGAATACATACTTAATCGTATCAGGATTCTCTTTGTCAATCCCATATGTGTGTGTGTGTGTGTGTGTGTGTGTGTGTGTGTGTGTGTGCGCGCGCCTGGTGTCTGTGTGCATTGCTGTGTTCGTGTGCAGGCATGCTGGATCACAACATAAAAAGAATGTCTTATTTTGGGAGAAAACAAAAACCTCCTAATCCACTGTAATAAATATAAGAATAGTTTTAAAAGACCACTTCTTGTCAATGAGGGAAAAGCAACAAGAATGAAGAACTCACAGAGAGTCAGGTGCAGAGAGAAGAGGCAGCCGGCATGGGTGCTGCAGTTCCCTAAGGCTCAAGGGACATCACACTGACAGGACCTTTACTGCCCCACTGGCCTCATCACGGCATCCACCTCAGCCCTGATCTAATTGTTATTCCTGTGCTCATTCCACATTTACATAACCAAACTTGTATTTATATGGCACAGTATTGGATGAGCCTGGCCACTCTCTCACTTTTCTTTGTGGAATTCTTTCCTTTGATATTTTGGGGTATGAGTTTTGACCTCTTTTGAACAATTCTGATGGGTACACTAGTCCTGGTTCTTTTCCTTATCCAACATGAAAAGTTCTCCCCAGAGAACTTTTATTCTATAAAATCCTCCTTATTCTACAACTATTGTTACCCTTTCTTCATACATTTATTCCCTAAGGAAATGATGTATAGTGCACTCATTTCACTACACTGGGCCTTCTCCTTTGTAATGTGAGATCCAAAGAGTAAGGACCTCCCTTATTTTGCCTATGTGCTTTTATAATATGTGCATTAATATAGAACAAATGTTGAGAGATGGGGAAATATGACCAAGTTAAAATAGTGATTTTAATAACTGTATTAAGTCAACTCAATGAATATGTAAGACCAATTCTAAAAGAAAAGATAAAACACCATAATTTAATCACATTGATATGGGTATCTAATTCCAGATAATTAGGAAAGACCTGCATAGAAAAATATAAAAATATACTTTGGACAAGTTGTGAGGAAGAAGTACTTACTGTTATAATTTCTACCTATATAAACATAAGTAGATTCAGATATCCTTAGGAAAAGATAGATGTGATCATTAATGAATGAAAAACAATGCTGCTCAAATGATGAGTGAGGACATATAAGTTTTTATGTGTAAAAATAGCGAGGGGGGGGCACAATATGACAGACTGTTAGAATTGAATAAAAAATTATAAATTGTCATACTTTCCAACAAATTCATCTCTCTATATATGATGGAATTCAATGTCAAACAGCAAAGTTGATAGAAAAAATCTCCATTTAACATATTAAATAAATTAATTAGTCTACCTAGCAAACAAACATCGCCATCTCTAGGCTCTGGGTGAGGCTAGTTAGGCTCTCAGAAGACCTCAGGTAGAAGTTCTCAGGTTCAATCCTATCTGACCTTTCTCTGAAGTACGTGCTGGTCTATTGGACTCATCTGAATGGGGTCTCTGAAAGGGAGGACTCCGCGTGGAAGTCTGAATGCCTCCCTGGATGATCGACGATGGAGACTGAAGCTCTGTCCCCAGACAAGGCAGCAGAACAAAGTAAAGCATTGATCTCACTCGGACTTAGGAATCCAAAATAATAAATATGTGTTGTAAAGCCCAGGCTTGTACGAACAGAGAGGTGATCATTTCAGCTTCATTTATTTGCTCATTAGGCACTGTTTCCAATGTTATTCCCACCACTGAGCCCCGATTTCCCTGTGGGACACTGGTCTGGACGGACTGGAAATTTTTCCTGTTGATTGTCTGTTCCCAAGAGTCCAGGTGAGAAGTCAAGTGAATCCTGTTTTCATACTCCTCCATGATTCTCCTACCTGCAAGAGGTCTCACCTCCCAGATCCTCATCTCAACCCTGCATTAAAGTTCTCTCAAAATTCTAGACTGAGGATAATGTCTGTGTTAGGTCCCAGGGTCTTCAAAGTATTTCCCTCTTTGTCAATAGGGAAACTCTGTGACTTTCATGTAAATGTTGGACACTACACACCTTGGCTTCATGACGCTTTACCAAATTAATGAAGAATATTATGCTTATATCGGAAGTTCAGAGCTGTCCTTAGTTCCACATTATAAAACATTTAAAAATTTAAATTAAAAAAACCATATTTACATACTTTTATGTCATATTATCTGAGCTTTTACCTTCAGGTTTTGTCAAATTTCAATTTTATAAAGGTCCATCCTATGGGGTTTTTCTATTATGAACTCTATCCCACAGTGCAGAAATGGGACTTCAAAAAGTTTAGTGATCTGCCCGAAGTTATAATCAGAGTAAGGAATAGGCGCTGATTGGAATCTGTCAGGACGCTTTCAATTTTTAATCTCTGAGCCAGTGGTTCCCAGCCAGAGATGATGTGGCTCCTGGGTTATAAGGCAATGTCTGAAGGGAGGCTCTAAAAACCTACAACATCCATCCCAAATAATTATGTCAGATTTTGAAGGTGAGATAAGCTAGTCCGGACTAGCATTTCTCCAACTTCAGTGTGCATATGACTCATGCAGGATTGTAGTTCAAGTGCAGATACTAATTCAGCAGGTCTTGTTGGGCCCGGGGACTCTGCATTTCTCACAAGCTCCAGGAAGATGCTGATGCTGCAGATACTGGTCTGAGGGCACTGCGAGTAGCAAAGCTGAGGTCCTGTGATCGTGTAAAGGGCTCCTAGTTGTATGACATCTGTACCCAAAATTGTGTTTAAATTAAATTTTGGTTGAAATGTGTACAGTCATGCACCATCAAACAAAGGGGATAAATTCTGAGAAATGCAGGGTAGGATAGGTAGCATAGAGCACACTTACACAAAACTAGATGATTAGCCTACCACACACCTAGGCTATGTGGTATATTCTACTACTCTGTAGGGGAAGAAAAATGTTTCTTTCTACCCTTTGGGTTCTTTGCTGACACATCCTTGTAACCAAGGCCAGTTTAATAGAAGAAAACTGATGAAGTTTAATAACATGTATTTCTTCTGTATACATGGGAGAGATCCAGGAAAACTGGATAACTCCCCAGAGTGGCCTGAGCTACCATGTTAACTATCGTCTTTAGCTGAAAGTAGAAGGTGCTGGGGTTGTATATAGTCAGTAATGGGAGTTTATCAGAAAAAAAAAAAAACAGTAAATGACGTAAGGCTGTTATGCAGACATAAGGCATTGTATTTTTCGTTGATTAGTTTCTAGAGAAAAGGACACCCCCATTTACCTGGTACAGCCAAGGAGATGCCCTTACA
Source organism: Pteropus vampyrus (assembly GCF_000151845.1). Lineage (NCBI taxonomy): Eukaryota > Metazoa > Chordata > Mammalia > Chiroptera > Pteropodidae > Pteropus > Pteropus vampyrus. The sequence goes on from NW_011920984.1 coordinate 4,002, forward strand.
ATTGGAGATTTTCCTTACTATGTAAATGTTCCTTACAAAGT
>NW_011920985.1:0-2134 GCF_000151845.1 Pteropus vampyrus
TCAACTCTGGAAGTTTTCTATAAATATAATAGCAATTCCATATTGTTTTATTTATGTTTCTTTGATTAATAGTGAGTTTGACTATTCTTCATATGTTGACTATTTAGATTTTTTATTTTGTTCAAGTCTTTGTGTGTTTGTTCATTTTAAATTTGGTTTATCATTATATTTAACAACCATTTTCCCACATTTGTTTTTTTCTTTTAAAAATTTTATATAGCAAATTAAAATTTTTAATCTGAAACTATTTTTTTCTGTGTGCTTTGCCCATATTAGGATATGCTTAGATTCTTCTCATACTAAGGGTTACCTAAAAATAAGCCTATATATTCTATTTTGTTTCTCTTATTTTTATTGAAATATTCATTTAAAAACTCAGTTACTGTTTGTAAGGTAAGGAATTCAATTTATTTTTGTCAAGTTTGGTCAGTCGTGTCAACACCATTTATTGACAGATTTATTTGTACTGTACTGATTTGATGTGATTTGTTGATAGACTCCTCTGGATCCTTCTATTACATTCTTCACTTTGAAGCTATTGTTAACTTTTTAAGCAGGAATGTGATTATTTCATTGTTTGCTCACTGGAGTTCTATCACTTCCAAAATATAGACCAAATTAATTCTTTGCACACCATATGATTATACCTTGACCAGACCCTTAATGGTTTTCTTTTATTTCTTCCAAATTGTTCTGTTTCTTCATGCTGCAGAATATTTCTCATGCATTTTTCCTGGTTAGATGATTAGTTGTTTAACACCTAGCTTCACAACTAGACTACAAACTACATAAAGACAGGGTGTATATGGCACAGTGCAAGTACATAGGAGGCTTCATGGCAGCTGCTCAATGAATATTTGTTAAATGAGTAAACTACTATAGGACTTTTCAAGAGACTTCTGTTACAGAGTGAAAATTTCTCTTAATATCAGAATTTGAAGCCCAAGAACATCTGCTTCCTTCAATATCTGGTTCATTCTTCTATAATTATTTTTATTTGTTCCTTTCAGGTAACACAAAATCAATGAGTAAAACAAATTACTCTGAAGTGTCTCAATTTGTGTTCCTGGGACTTTCTACCTATAGACCAGTGCAGCATTTCTTCCTGGGCTTCTCTACAATGTTGTATGTAGTGATCGTTCTAGGAAACCTCCTTGTTGTGTTTATAGTGACCTTTGACCCTCGTTTACTGCTCTCCTCCATGTACTTCCTTTTAGCCAACCTCTCATTTATTGATTTGTGTTTTTCTGCTTTAACAGTTCCTAAGATGATTTCTCACTTGTACTCTGGGCAAAAAACCATATCCTTTGAGGGATGTGTCATTCAAATATTTGTCTTTCACATCCTGGGTATATCTGAGATGTTGCTGCTTGTTGCCATGGCCTTGGACTGATATGTGGCCATATGTAAGCCTCTCCATTACCTGACTGTCATGAGCCCACAAATGTGCATTTGCTTCCTTCTGGTGCTTGGGTTATAGGCCTCATTCACTCAGTGGTACAGTTAGCTTTCATTGTCCACTTGCCTTTTTTGTGGTCTTAATGAGAGAGATAGCTTTAACTGTGACCTTCCTTGGTTTATCAAACTTACTTGCACAGACACCTGCAGTATGGATTTCATGGTTACTGCCAACAGTGGGTTCATTTCCGTGGGCACCTTATTCTTGTTGATTATCTCCTATATCTTCATCCTGGTCAATATATAAAAACATTCTTCAGGTGGTTGTTTTAAGGCCCTTTCTACTCTGTCAGCTCACATTACTGTGGTGGTTTTGTTCTTTGGATCATGTATCTTCATTCACATGTGGCCATTTCCCACAGTGCCAGTGGATAAGTTTCTTGCCATTTTGGACTTCATGATTATGCCTCTTCTGAATCCTATTATCTACACATTGAAGAATAAGGATATGAAGATGGCAATGAGGAGACTGAGTAGTCAACTCCTAAATCTCACGAAGATCTAAGTAACTCATACGAGCACAAATTACTTTGTACATTACTTCAAGTAATGCAAATGTTTAAATAAACTAAGAAATTGGGGCTGTTTTTTCTAAGATTGCCATTTTTATAGTATTCAGAATAGATATTTGATTATGAGATTACATTGAATTATCACATGAACTCTGTTTTAAATA
>NW_011920986.1:0-4032 GCF_000151845.1 Pteropus vampyrus
TAGATTTGTACTGCGTCGTGAGGAGGCGAGAGAGAAAGGAATTCTTTATTTGAGATTCCAGTGGAGACTTGGCAGGTTCTTTATCTTGAAGCCGTGCGTTGCGATGTGCTCTACTTGAGAAGGTCCCGATCACTTGGGCTATGTGCAAACGGTTCCCTTCTGAGTAGAGCAAGACTCAGCAAGAACACCTTCGTTGGTGGACTTTGCGCCATTTTGGGAGTTTGTGCTTGCATCCCTGAGCTGAGTGCTTAGAATAGAGGAACCCTTACAGCCAACCGAATCTCAGGCACCTTGAGATGATTTTACTGATTCATGCTAACCATGTGAACAGCACAGGAAATGGAAATGAGAGCCGCACTCGGGTGATGGAGAAGAGAGTCTGAAGCTTGTCATGTTTCTGTCCTCATTCTTTCTCTGGTCAACAGAGCCGGTGTTGGACTCCCTCAGAATCGTGGTCACGATTTGGTCGGTGGAGTGTTCAAATAGTCATCCTTGATGCTATTATTTTACATAGTGATTGATGCTGTTGAGAGAGCAATGTAAACAATATGTTTGATTTCAGTAGACGCTGAGCAAGGCCTACACAGAGAAGCCCGGTACTGTGTGGTGCCCTATTCAGAAGGGGACAGTTTGCTTAGACTGCGTGTAACCTGTGCCCTTCTGAGTAGCGCATCGTCCAGTAAGATCATCGTTCATGTTGGCCTTTGGTTCTTTTGGGTGGACACGAACGTGTCCCTCCATTACTGACCTCTACTTTGGAAGGTCCTGCTTCCATCTGAAGCTCAGATATCCTGAAATGATTTCAGTGTTCCTTCACTATCAGTGTGAACACCGACAGGTTAGAGAAAATTAAGATGCCCTCGCATAAGACAGAATTCAAGCGTAAGCCCGTTCTCTTTGCATCATCACGATCCTCCGGTCAACAGAGTAGATGATGACGTGTCCTCACATTAATTGAGGGCTGCCCGTGCAGTGTAGGGTGTTCCCATGGTCTCCGTTATTCAGATATTTTGGATACTGTTGAGATGCACGATCGGGAGGATGGAAAACCCTACTTGAGATTTCAATAGAAGCTCACTGGTCTTATTCCTCAAGCTCTGTTCAGTTTGTGCCCTAATTTGTTCGGTCTGATCCCATGAACTACATGTAATTTGTGTCTTTCCCTATAGAACAAAGGTAAGTAAGAAGGTTGTTTGTGATTATAAGGGAGACTGGCCACGTGTTTTCCTTTTAGCCAAGCTGTGTGCAGTACTCTATATCTAGAAATGCCTATTTCCTCCAATTGCATGTGAACACGTACTTCTGAGCTGAACGATGCTCAACGAAAGCTACATTTTGGAGGCCTTGGGTCCAAATAGAGTTTCAGGTGTTCCTGCGTTTTCTGTCTAGAACGCGCCAGTGTCATGGCAGGCAAGCATCGGGGTACGATCATGGAGATATTAGTGTGTTGTGTTTGTGTGTGTGTGTGTGTGTGTGTGTGTGTGTGTGTGTGCGTGTGTGTAAATTCTGGAATACGTACACGTTAGAAAAAAAGACACCTCGAAATAGATGAGATAAGCAGAGAAACCTCACTGTCTCTGGGTCCCATAATGCTTCACGTGATCATGGCAGTCCTGAGGAGATGCCAACATGCGATGACTGCAAATTGGAGGGCCGCCGGTAGACATTGTCCAGGGCCCCAGATATAACTTGATAAGAATCAATATGTGGCGTGAGTGTGATCAAAGTGACATTTTGGAGTGGGATAGGGATGGGGCAGGATCTTTCCCCCGAAGCCAGGTCCATGCAGTGCCATACGTCACAAGGAAGCGATGGCTCATATAATGTGTAATCGCTGACTTTTTGGGTAGAACAATGCTCGAGAGCAACATCATTCATGGAGGCTTTGAGACTGTGTAGGATGACCTGCATCTTGCCTGACATTCCTGCCTTTACTCAGGAGGGCTCCTGTTGCCTCTTGTGTCTCTGACATTGGAAAAAGATAGCAGTGACCATATCCTGACCATGGGAACAGCATCAGGTTAGAGAAGATAATGATGCCAGAGATAGGAGGGAAGACAACTCAAGGTTGTTCTCTCTGCATCATCATGATCATTGAGGTCGGAAACAGCGTTTCCCATCCAATGAGTTTCGTTACTTTACGGAACTGTGTTGATATTGTCTCAGCTTATGGAACTAGATTGTACTGCGTCGTGAGGAGGCGAGAGAGAAAGGAATTCTATATTTGAGATTCCAGTGGAGACTTGGCAGGTTCTTTATCTTGAAGCCGTGCGTTGCGATGTGCTCTACTTGAGAAGGTCCCGATCACTTGGGCTATGTGCAAACGGTTCCCTTCTGAGTAGAGCAAGACTCAGCAAGAACACCTTCGTTGGTGGACTTTGCACCATTTTGGGAGTATGTGCTTGCATCCCTGAGCTGAGTGCTTAGAATAGAGGAACCCTTACAGCCAACCGAATCTCAGGCACCTTGAGATGATTTTACTGATTCATGCTAACCATGTGAACAGCACAGGAAATGGAAATGAGAGCCGCACTCGGGTGATGGAGAAGAGAGTCTGAAGCTTGTCATGTTTCTGTCCTCATTCTCTCTCTGGTCAACAGAGCCCGTGTTGGACTCCCTCAGAATCGTGGTCACGATTTGGTCGGTGGAGTGTTCAAATAGTCATCCTTGATGCTATTATTTTACATAGTGATTGATGCTGTTGAGAGAGCAATGTAAACAATATGTTTGATTTCAGTAGACGCTGAGCAAGGCCTACACAGAGAAGCCCGGTACTGTGTGGTGCCCTATTCAGAAGGGGACAGTTTGCTTAGACTGCGTGTAACCTGTGCCCTTCTGAGTAGCGCATCGTCCAGTAAGATCATCGTTCACGTTGGCCTTTGGTTCTTTTGGGTGGACACGAACGTGTCCCTCCATTACTGACCTCTACTTTGGAAGGTCCTGCTTCCATCTGAAGCTCAGATATCCTGAAATGATTTCAGTGTTCCTTCACTATCAGTGTGAACACCGACAGGTTAGAGAAAATTAAGATGCCCTCGGATAAGACAGAATTCAAGCGTAAGCCCGTTCTCTTTGCATCATCACGATCCTCCGGTCAACAGAGTAGATGATGACGTGTCCTCACATTAATTGAGGGCTGCCCGTGCAGTGTAGGGTGTTCCCATGGTCTCCGTTATTCAGATATTTTGGATACTGTTGAGATGCAGGATCGGGAGGATGGAAAACCCTACTTGAGATTTCAATAGAAGCTCACTGGTCTTATTCCTCAAAGCTCTGTTCAGTTTGTGCCCTAATTTGTTCGGTCTGATCCCATGGACTACATGTAATTTGTGTCTTTCCCTATAGAACAAAGGTAAGTAAGAAGGTTGTTTGTGATTATAAGGGAGACTGGCCACGTGTTTTCCTTTTAGCCAAGCTGTGTGCAGTACTCTATATCTAGAAATGCCTATTTCCTCCAATTGCATGTGAACACGTCCTTCTGAGCTGAACGATGCTCAACGAAAGCTACATTTTGGAGGCCTTGGGTCCAAATAGAGTTTCAGGTGTTCCTGCGTTTTCTGTCTAGAACGCGCCAGTGTCATGGCAGGCAAGCATCGGGGTACGATCATGGAGATATTAGTGTGTTGTGTGTGTGTGTGTGTGTGTGTGTGTGTGTGTGTGCGTGTGTGTAAATTCTGGAATACGTACACGTTAGAAAAAAAGACACCTCGAAATAGATGAGATAAGCAGAGAAACCTCACTGTCTCTGGGTCCCATAATGCTTCACGTGATCATGGCAGTCCCGAGGAGATGCCAACATGCGATGACTGCAAATTGGAGGGCCGCCGGTAGACATTGTCCAGGGCCCCAGATATAACTTGATAAGAATCAATATGTGGCGTGAGTGTGATCAAAGTGACATTTCGGAGTGGGATAGGGATGGGGCAGGATCTTTCCCCCGAAGCCAGGTCCATGCAGTGCCATACGTCACAAGGAAAAAGATGGCTCAGATAATGTGTAATCGCTGACTTTTTTGGGTAGAACAATGCTCGA
>NW_011920987.1:0-1776 GCF_000151845.1 Pteropus vampyrus
GGACATGGGTGCCCTTGCAGGTCCTGGCCTGACCGCCTGTGCAGCCTCCAGAAGCCAGTTGCTCCTTGGAAGAAAAGTTCTTTATTAAAGTCATCTCTTCACTAGCAACTCTCTCCCCTAGAGTTGGGGAGGGGGTTGGAGATGTTTGGACACCTCCAAAGTTCTCCGATCCCCGGACTGTGCAGCATAAACCCCCATGAGCCCGTCTGTGTGGCCTGGTAGCCCGGCCTTGCATAGGAGACTGGATGCTGGTCTCACAGCATCTGGAAACAGGGAACAGTCGTTGCCATAGTGAAGGAGTGAGATCTGATCTGGTCTATCTGTAGGACGGGAGGCTCCGTGGCCACCTGAGGCCAGGCAACTGCACCCCTGGGTCCCCCCTGCCAACCCTTCTCCTAGCTGGCCCCCCACAACCTCATCCACGACGGACGCCCATTTAGACACTTGGTTCTCAGCCTGTAGCATCAGAGTTGACATCTGACTTGCAAAGAAGCTGGTCCCACTGTTCTCTGGCGAACTCCACAAATCTCCCCCACAGGTCACCCTGAGTCCTGGCAGTGGCCTGGGTGACAAGAAAGACAACAGAGCCCACCCTCGCCGTCAGCGGAGCGCCTGGGCCCGCCGGAGGTGCCGGTGGCTCAGGGTTTAGCGGAAGCACCTCGAGCGTCTGGGCAGTGGCGGGCTGGGCTGCCTGAGGTTCCCGGCGGTCGTCCGGGCCGGGGACTCCGTCTGCAGAGGTCTGCGAGCCGGGCCCGTGCTGGGTGCTCTCGTGGAGGCACACGCCTTGGTGCTGAGCTGACCCCAGGTTGTGTCTGAGCATCCTGAGGTCTGGAACAAGCCCCCTCTGCCTGGGCTGGCGCCTGGGACCCAGCGGACGGAGAAAGAAGCCCGTGGTTTCGGCTCCATTGGGGGTTTCTCCTAGGGTGGCGAAGTGACAGGCCTTGCCACGGAGGGGGCCCCCAGGCCACGTGCTCAGACGCTTGGCCACCCAAACGTCAACTCCCAGACTCTAACGACAGAGAAAGCATGTGGAGGTTCAGGGGGGCGAGCCGAGGTCACCTGCAGGCCCAAGGAGCCTGACGTCAGCCCCCCGCCCCTGCGGACAGGCCGTGCCCCTGGGGCCCGGGAGGCTGGCTGCTCCTGGGACCACCCCACACCTAGGAGCCCCCCAGGGGAAGCGTGGATGGAGAAGGGGTGTCGGGAAACCCTGGGTTCCTGTAGCAAGCCCCGCAGCTAGAAGGAACCGGCGCTAAGCTGGACCGTTTCCCGGGGCCCCTGTGAGCCGCAGAACGAGCTCGGGCATCTGGGCCACTGAGAGGCAGTGCGGGACGCGGGCCAGCGCCCACGCGCGGGGAGGGCTTCCAGGAGGCCCGAGCGTGTTCGCTGACCCGGCCCTGTGTCACAGCCTGTGGGCGAGGACTTGGCAGACTGCGAATGCCACCTGTATCACATGTGTCCTGCCTGGGGCCACTCCGACTTCCCACCAGGTGGCCGCTCGGGAGAGGAGGGGCGGCGCCTCTGCATGGGCCAAGGTGCCAGGGTCCTGGCCCGTCTGCTCTTGAAGCAAACGTCTCGGAGGGGTGGGGCGCCCCGTGTCCACGTGGTCTGGGAACCGAGTCTCGGAGGGGCGGGGCGCCCCGTGTCCGCGTTGTCTGGGAACCGAGTCTCGGAGGGGCGGGGCGCCCCGTGTCCGCGTTGTCTGGGAACCGAGTCTCGGAGGGGCGGGGCGCCCCGTGTCCACGTGGTCTGGGAACCGAGTCTCGGAGGGGCGGGGCG
>NW_011920988.1:0-1418 GCF_000151845.1 Pteropus vampyrus
GAGCGCGCCCAGCCCCGCTGCGTGCATGCAGGCTTCCCCGTGTCCCTCTGTGGCACCTCCCTCTGTGGCATCCTACAGTGACTGACAGCTGCCCGCCTGTGAGACCCTCCCCAGGCTGAGGGCTCAGCCCTCAGGTGTGATCTGGGCTATGTTTGGGGAGGGCCTGGCCCGAGGCCTCTTCTTATGGGCAGATTTCATGAAGAGGCGGGTCCCCCGGGGACTTTGTGGTGTCCTGGCGGCTGCCCGGGCTCCAGCCCACCCCGCTCACGGCCTCCTTTCCCCGCTCCATAGCCGAATGCAGCACTGGTCTCTGTTTTAATGGCGGCAGCTGCGTACCTGGCTCAGCCCAGCTGTGCCACTGTCCCCAAGGCTTCCAGGGTCCCTGCTGTCAGTGTGGTGAGTGGGGCCCTGCCAGGTTGTGGGACCCTGGCTGTGGGCAGGGGCGCAGCGTGTGGGGGATGACCCTGGGCGGGTGGGCATGCTCCGGTTTGCACCCGAGGCTGTGGGAGGAGGGGCCAACTCTGAGACCCCCGTGCTCAGGGGATACCTCTGCTCCCCATCATCTTGGCGTCCCCCCGTCCCATCGCGCTTCCTGTGGGTGGGAATGGCGGGTGCAGACAGGCAGGCACTGGCCGGGGTTGCTGGGGTGTCCCAGGGGTGTTTGAGCTGGCCGCTCACCTTGCAAGAGACTCCTGTGTCCTTAATGCTGGAAGAGGGGGCACACGTGGGGTCACAAACCACAGCCTGACATCTCGTGAAAATAAAGCCTTGCCGTCGCTTGGGGAAATATTGGTGGGGTGCTGATGGGGCGCTCGGGGCAGCGACAGGCTTGAAGCAAGAGCATGGGGTGACCGAATCTTTGTAAAGCAAAGTGCACACAAACCCGAAAAATCACCAGAAGAAGCCCTACGAGCGTTCACCGCAGTTCTCTGGGTGGTGGCAGGTGTGAGTGACGCTGGTGTCTGCTTCGTGTAGTGTCCCCGCTGTGCAGGGAGCTCGGAGGTCGTGCCGGAGCGGGGCGCGGGGGTGCGCCCGTGGGAACAGGCACTCCCAGGCACTTTCTCTGGGTGAGCAGCTAGGGCGTCTTCCCGAGATGAATGTCCACGTGTCCGGGCACCTAGCAGGCACGTGAGGGCAGTCAGGGCTTGTGGGGAATGGCCGGTCCCCGCTCGCAGAGGACCTGTGGCCTGTTGCTGTTTCCTGTGCATCCGCACACGGTGCCCGCCCCCGGCGCCGGGCTGAACCCCACTGTCCAGGCTCCAAGCCTCGGCCAGGCCTCCTCGTGGGTTAGACCCCCCGAGTCCCTATGGGCTGGCCAGAGGCGACCCCGGCCGGTGACAGGCTGGGTCCCTGCTGGGATGGTGGCCCGGCTGCCACGCCCTGCCCTGCTCCGGGCTCTGGGGTCACAGCCACAGTGA
>NW_011920989.1:0-1512 GCF_000151845.1 Pteropus vampyrus
CCATTATGTATTGGTCAAATATTAACCTACAAAGAAAATTATTTAACTTGCGTGTCTTCTAATGAAACTATGTCATGCTGAGTAGTCTGGGTTTTACCATGGAAACTAAGAATTCGTGGTCCTCACATATAGATTAATAAGTCCTCTCTGTTCAGGATTTTAACATCAAAGGTCTGATTTGGGATTAGATTTGATAGACTGTACCTGTCAGCTCAGACTGTGCCAGTCAAGAGGCATGGAGGCCGATATCAGACCCACAGCTGTCTGCAGTGTCCCCCAACTGACCTCTTTCCAGCGGGTGACGGCCTCCAGGGACGGAGGGGCCAAAGCATCCCTGGGTACGCTGTCTGTGGGTGGCCTGGAGCTCTGCACGAGGATACAGAGAGCAATGAGACGTCGTTTGTACCTCTAGGGGATCAAAGTGTCAGTGAGTGCTTCCGCAACTTCTGTATCCCCGTACCCGCAGACGACCGAGCATCGCCCTCAGAGCCCCGAGGCGCGGGGAGGGCCGTGAATTTGCCGCAAGTGAGCCGTATCTCGGAAGTCTGCAGTTCCGGCTCAAAATGGACGTCACTAGAGAGCTTTTTGCCAGAGCTCCCCTAGATATATCTATATCTATATCTGTATTTGAATCTATAGAGATCTCTATATCTCTATCTCTCTCTCTTTCTCTCTCCCTCTCACTCTCTCTCTCTAACTACCTATCTATCTTTCTATGTATCTATCTATTTCTCTCACTCTTTCTATATATATATTCATATATATATATATATATATATATATATATATATATATATATAGTGATTTTTATAACAAAAGGCTATATTTTCCTTAGACGTTGGAGATAAGGCAGGCCGTTCCTAGCACCTCCACCTTCCCGGAGTGTGGACACCGGGCGTTCCCGAGCCACAATTCAGCAGGATCTCTTTTCATCCCAGAGGCCCCGGGGCTCCTTCCTAAGGCCTCTGCTCCTTCCTGCTTTCCGCATTGGAACTCAGACTTCAGGACGGAAGCAGACACCTCCCTCTCCCTCACTTTTCTGCCTGGGATGGTCGTAATGGTCCCCGTGGACGCATTCAAAATGAAGAAATGATAGGCTCGAAGAGGTGATCGCAAAGCTCATAAGGCACGGAGGCCGAAATCAGACCCACAGCTGTCTGCAGTGTCCCCCCACTGACCTCTTTCCAGCGGGTGACGGCCTCCAGGGACGGAGGGGCCAAAGCCTCCCTGGGTCCGCTGTCTGTGGGTGGCCTGGAGCTCTGCACGAGGATACAGAGAGGAATGAGACGCCGTTTGTACCTCTAGGGGCTCAAAGTGTCAGTGAGTGCTTCTGCAACTTCTGTACCCCAGTACCCGCAGACGACCGAGCACCGCCCTCAGAGCCCCGAGGCGCCGGGAGGGCCTTGAATTTGCCGCAAGTGAGCCGTATCTCGGAAGTCTGCAGTTCTGGCTCAAAATGGACGTCAGTAGAGTGCTTTTTGCCAGAGCTCCCCTAGATATAGCTATATCTAT
>NW_011920990.1:0-2134 GCF_000151845.1 Pteropus vampyrus
CAGTGTGGGACCAGGACGTCATGCTCAATTCAGGGGTCCTCCATAGATGAGATATCCCTCTCAAATCTCAAAGGACACACACAAATGTGCGTCCAGCCCGGTCTATATCTCACACCATGATCACCAGTCTCAAGGTAGCCTTTTGTGTATCATTCCACCAGCAAGAAATGTCATCAGCTAGACTTCAGGCAACTCCCCATGATGACTGTTCTGCAGTTTAGTCGTAATTGTGGTGTGGTTGTGAGAAGAGGAAAGCATAGCTTTTACATACTCCACCATCATGATCAGAAGCTCAGGTTATTATCCTCTATGATAAATGCATGCAAGTTTGGAATCACGTTGTTTATCAATAGAACTGCTTGCCACATTTATTCCAATTAACCTTGTTTTCTCCCAGAGGTGTTATTTTATGAGTTCGTTATAGATTTTCATCCACACTTAAGTCTGATGATATGCATTGTATGTGTGTAATAACATATGCTCATGTATTCTTGCTTCACTAGGAATTCTTGCTGCTTTAGAACCCTTCCATAGTTTCACTATTACACTAATATCTGGGAGTGACCATCAGCTCATAATCTTATATGTATCCATCTCATTATGTCAACTGCCAGTGGCCCATATGTCCCAAACTAATGATAACATAGCCATTCTTTTGAAATCTTATTAGTACCATAAATTTATCAATGCTTTTAAAAAACTCTATGCAGGCATTTGGCTTTTGATACCCCATCTAGCTCTTAAGACTGATTTATTTCTCCTACCATCATAGATTTCTTAGTTATCATGGCTGGTCATTTTTGTATTGCTTCCATTTTCTGCATTAACATAATCAACTCTGGGCTGATTGGCTCATAAAATGCAAACAAATTTCTGTCAATCCTTTCCTTACTCAAGCTCTAAACTCCAAGATTAAGAGGTATTATGAATTGGATACCTCTCTCCTAATGAGATGTGAAGATAAATAAAATCCTAAAGTTAAATCCTGGGGAACAAAGAAAAGGGCAACGATTCATTCATATTCTAATAAACACTAAAAACCAAAAATTTGGACTCTGAACTGGATCGGCTTGAGGCTATTTTTAAATTCTGGGTGTTGTTATTTTCTATTTATATTTTTTCCAACATTAAAATCAGAAACATGTAAAAAATCTGATCTTATCTTATGTACAATTTGATAAACAATTTATAAAAGAAATCTTTACCAAGTAGCAAGCACGGTGCTTTACCTGCTTTTAAGTTGAGGGACACTACTCCAACCAAGTGATCAAGTTTAGCATTATCAGTGATCATTCACATTGACATCATATACTACTGATAGGATGAGAATAGCTTCATTCTGTGGTCTTCCTACAAAAACCCTGTAACACCAGTGCAATCATAAAAAAGATAATAGAAACCCATATTGAGAGATATTCTACAAAATACTTGACAAAGACTCCTCAAAACTGTCTGGGTAATCAAAACCATGGAAGGTATGAGAAATTGTCACGGACCAGTAGAAGCTAAGAAGCCATGACAATTCAATGTAATGTGGTATCCAGGATGAAATCCTGGAATACAAAAACACTAGAGAAAAACTAGTGAAATCAGAAAAATAATGTGTTTAGTTAATAATGTATCAAAGTTACTTATGGCAAATGCACCAGAAGTATAAAAGATGTTAAGAAGGGGAACTGTGTGAGGAGTATATAGGAATTACCATTGTAACTTTTCTTTATATCTACAACAATTCTAAACTGAAGTTAATTTTTTTTTTTTTAAATTTTAAAGTATTCCAAGTTGGATAATTTTCTTTGGTTTTCTATAAGTCAAGTTTCCTGAAAAAATCAAGCATGTAGAAAAAGATGCTTTTTGACTTTCATTTCCCTTTTGGTACAGTGCAGTAAGCTCACATTGCATTAAGCTGTCAGAATGAGGAGTAAACATTCCCATAGCTACTTGAATTCTCCTGCCAAGAGTGCTGATCCAGTCTCTGGTGCGCTAGTCCTAGTGGTACTATGATACAGCCTTCATCCAATGATGGGTTCTTACTCCTGGCTCTTTTCTTTGGCAGTGATGCCACTAAGTTAAGTGATAATAAGCCACTGTCGAAGAAATACCTGTCCTCCAATTAATGCTAAAGATATACCAT
>NW_011920991.1:0-835 GCF_000151845.1 Pteropus vampyrus
TGCCGGACACCTCCTTTCTGCTGCTGAATGGTGTTTCCCGTTTGTGGATGTGGATGGGGTGCTGGGAATGCCACTCAGATTATTGCGCCGGACATCCAAACTGACTCTATTTGAGCAGGAGACTGGCGAGTCAAACCGGAGCTTTTGGAAGCTCATCTGACAGCTGGACCAAAGGAAACAGAATCTGGAGTCAAAGAAGAGCATGGAGGCTTTGCTGGGTTTCTCGGCAGGAAGTGATGAAGGTCACATCCGGGAGCAGAAGGAGAGGCAGGAGCGGGCAGGATATTGAAGAGGACCCATCGGCAGGACCTTCTGGGGTGCCTGTAAGGGGCCTAGGAAGGAGATGCGGCATTTTGGGCCTCGGGCAAAGCAATGTGTGGTTACTGCTGAGAATGGGAGGGAGAAGGTTCCGCGTTCATTCGACCTCTTGGGGGTAATGGCAGCTGCAGCATTCAGTTGGCCATCGGGCCGGAAGGGAAAAAGGGCCCGCTCCTTAGGGAACTGCCTTAGACAGAGTAGATCCAGCTGGGAGGCAGGCCCCCGGAACAGGAAGCACGTCTGTGATGCAGGCCCAGTGCCCCAGAGGAGGTAACAGGCCACGATAGCCCCCCCAGGAGGGCTTTCTGGGAGGCAGGAGATGAGTGTCCCTGAAGGGTGGATGAGCCAGAGAGGAGGGTGGGGAACCTTCTGGATCCAAGCCAGGCGAACAGCAGGAGCAGGGGCGGAGCTGGGGGTGGTAGCATGGGCTTGGCCAGAGGCCAGGAGCCACACCCTGCAGGTAACGTGGGTGCATAAGCTGGAGGGCAGGTGGTGTCAGCACCCCCAGTGAATGGCG